>NC_031773.1:30714305-30879805 GCF_001522545.3 Parus major | reverse complement strand
AAGAAGAAAAAAAAAAAAAAAAAAAGAAGAAAGAGGGCCACCAAGACAGTCAGTGGCTTAGAAGCATCTGCCTTGTGAAAAAAGGCTGAAGCATCAGGGCTTTTCAGGCTGCAGAAGAGACTGTTTGAGGGATGCCCAAGAGTGGCCCTTTAATATCTATATGTAAGTTAAGGGGAAGATGGAACCAGGCTTCTCACAAGGGAAAGTACTAGGAAGAAAAGAAACAATGGACATGAGTTGAAACATGAGAAGTTAAGAATATAAGGAAGAAAGTTTTCACTGTAAGAACAGTCAAGCAGTGGAACTAAGAGGCTCTACCTTCTTGGGAGATTTTCAAGATCCAACTGGATAAAGCCCTGGGAAACCTGTTTTGACCTCAGAGCCAACCTTCCTTTGAGCAGGAGGTTGCACCAGAAACCTCCTGAAGTTCCACGAATCATCCTATAGTCCTAAGGGAACAAGGAAACATTTCTTCACACCCCATATGGAATATTGCACAAAAATAATGATTAAAAAAAAATTTCCAAAATAAAGAAAACATCACTACCCATCATGCCACTGAACTGAGGAAATTGAGAAAGAGACAGTAAGATCATGAACTGAGAAAATGAAAATTGAATATTCCTCCATGTGTCCTGGTTCTTCAGCTTCAGGTACTACTTACTAAGAATTTTATGCAAGGGACAGTGAAATTTAATATTTCAGCTTTCTAGCAAGAGCTGCCAGACTGAAGATACAAGTCATAGGAGAAAAAGTGATTCACTTTACATGTCTATCCTACTTTTGTCTGTATGCTACCAGACATGGAAAAAGTGCTTAGTTAATATGCTCCTTAATCCAAACTCCACATGCCTATGGCAACTGAAACAGAGCAATAAAAACATAATTTCAGGCATTGGTGAAATATGCTGTCTTTTGTCTAGGTGAACTCCTAACCATAACTTTAGAGGGAATATTACTCAGCTTTCTGAAGAAAGAAAACTTCTGAAATACCCATTGCAGAGCTTGTTCAATAGTCAGATATATATAATCACACTGATGGGAAAAGCCCATAAAAATCAACATCTTGGAAAAAAATGAATGTTTTTAATGAAAACATTTACTTTTTTTCTTATCCTATTTTTTTAATCACAAAATGAGAATTTTGGAACCCACAGGTTTTCACTGTAAAAGAATAAAACCCCAAACCTTTCCACAGGGCTCTAATCTGTAATGTCCCACTGAAATAGGAAAGTAATACTTGGGAAACATCCACAGGTGGCAGCACAGCAATGCTTAATGAGACTAATTTTTTCTAATTTATTTTCTGCTTAGAATATAGCTATGTACTTAAGTGAATGTGAATGAAACATCTGCTTTCCAAATACTTTCTGTCAATTAGATATTATTATGAATACTTGAACACATATTTAAAAAATCTACACAGTTCCTTTTGTCTTTCCTGTTTTATTTCATGCTTGGATCTGCAAAAACAGATATTTAGGCCCAATTAGAAAACATCATGCCTTAGGTGTTTACCCTGAAGTAAAATAAATACATGGAATACTCCCTTCAGAAGAATCCAAAAAAAACTATACAGAAGTTCCAATACAACCAAAATAAGAATACTGAATTACTGCTTCTTTTAATTTAAGGAACAATGGGAACAGAACAGCACTTGGGAGATACACAGTGGTATTTTAACCTTCATGGCCTTACTCTCATTCAGCTTCCAGCTGTCACTAATCCCACAGAGGATCTTGTGTATCTCTTCATCATCTGTCCTCCAGTTGTCCTGAGCTTCTTAACACTGAAAACCCCTACTTGGAAGGGCAAAGGTCTCTTCACAATAATCACTTAGAAGGATAAAGGGGTAAGCCTAACTTTACCTACAGATTGAAGAACTACTAAAGAACTTGCAATAAAATTTAAGACATTGCCAGGATTTTCACATTTCTGCCTAGTATGTTGACAGGGTCAGAAGCTTCATGCAAGTTTGTCAGACTCAGGAGAACAATTTATGAGAAGGAATTGTCCCTCTTTGTCAAGGAACACTGATAATAGCTCTGAAGCAAACCATCTTCACTGTACATGAGAGAAGATCAAAGAGAAGCTGTGTGAGAAACGCAGTGGTTTCTGAAGCAGAAATGGCTCCTGTGTGAACACTCAGGGGCCTCAATGCTCCCTGGAAAGCACAGAGATCTGAGAAAAGTGGCAATCAGCTGGAAAATGGATAAACTAAACTCTGCTTCTGTTGAAGGAAGATCACAACCAGCATGAACTGAATGGAAGAGATCAAAGCGGAGCTTTTGGTACATTATTGGCACATTAATGGAATTGAACCTATTATTTCAGAATCCAATATCCTACAGTAAATGATTTTTTAAAAAGAAAACAGATTTATCCTGATAAACAACTCTGTATTAAGTACAATTGTGAAGGAATATATCTTAGGAGGATAAGTAAGATAAAGTAGATGACCAGAGCAGATCAGAGAATCACAGAATAATTGAGATTAGAAGGCATCTCTGCAGATTCTCTGGTCCAACCCACTTGTTCAAAGACAGGTCACCTAGAGCAGGTTGCTTGAGACTCTGTTCAGATAGGTTTTCAGCACCTTCAAGGATGGATGCTTCACAGTTTCCTTGAAGACTCTATTCCTCTTTTGACAAACCCCATTTTAGAACAAAGTTTCCTGTATTTGAGAATTGCATATGCTTCAGTTTGTGTCCACTGCCTCCTCTTCTTTCAGTGGGCACCACTGAGGAGAGTTTGGCTTAGTTTTCTTTATTTTGCTCCACCAGGTACTTCCAAAAAAACCGTAAAACCACTCTGGAGGCTTCTCTTCTCCAGGCCAAACAGCCCTCTCTGCCTCTCCACACAGCTCAGATTGTGAAATACTTGATCACCTGTGTGGTCTCTCACCAGACTTGCTCCAGGATATCCCTAAACTCTCTGGGGAGCCCAGAAGTGAACTCAGAACTTTGGGGGTGTCTCTCCAGAGCTGAGTGGAAGGAAAGGATCACATCTTTCAGCCTCCTGGCAATACTTTTCTTAGTGCAGCCCACAATGCTGTTGTCTGCCTTGGCCACAGGAACACATTGCTGGCTCTTTGTTCAGCTTTTTGTCCAGGGTCTGGGCTGCTTCCCTGCCAAGCTGCTTTCCATCCAGTCGCTGACCCCCTACCACCGTGTGTACTGGTTCCTGTGGGTGTCCCCCCAGGCACAGAGCTTTGCATTTCCTTTGGCTGAACTTCATGAGGTTCCAGCCTGCTGAGGTCCCTCCGAATGGCAGCACAGCCATCTGGTATAGGTAGCAATTCCTCACTGCGGATTTGTGTGATCTCTAATCGTGCTTGAAACCTGTACTCTGCTCCATCATCCAGGTAAATGCACCCAATATGCCCAAGGAGAATTCCCTGTTTTGCCATTCACATACTATTTGAGCCCACCTTTTCATTACTTCCAAGACTAAGACAGATCAAAACATGTTCAGAGTGCTCTGGCCTCAGGCATTACAGCCAGAATAATCCAATGCTACTTTGATAAAAATAGGACATAAAATTAATTGCAAATTAGCACAGTGAAACGCATGCTTTCTATATAAATAAAAAAAGATACAAGTGGTGGCAAGAAGAAGACTGAAGCCTGTGAGACCTTAGTGTGTCAAGAACACATTGTACTTTCACTAAAAAGCACTTCCATGGATTTCTTAGATAACATTAAACTCTGAACAGTACTTTCTTTGAGACATACAGTAGGTGAAACTGAAAGATACTTTAAATTTCCTTGCTAAGAAAGCCACTAAATAATGCACTTCAAAAAACACACCTTCAAGGACATATTGAAGTTACCATGCCAAACTGAAAGCTACACTGCTCAATAAACACTTCATTTTCTTACTCAGAGCACTGGTAATCAGTGTTTTAGTAATCAGCAAACCTGTATTTATTGATTTCCACTATAGTTTCTCAGAACTTATTTGAAAACTTAATTCTCTAGATGCAACTGAAAAGCAATGAAGTCAAAGCTGATATTATTTCAAATGCAGACCTCAGAATTAAATCTGTTTAACACAATGGGATAATGATGTGACGTGTAACAAGTTTGTTATGCTGTGTAAGACTCCTAAAGGCAACAATTCATGCTTAGAATTCTAGCCTAAAAGGTTACTTTTGAATTACATGTATGTAAATCAAGTATACCAGTTCAATTAAGGTTTGAATAAGTAATTTAAATTATCCTTATTTAATCAGCATAGCTTGATGAATAAGGTAGAATCAAAAAAAGCCTTCCACTTTGTAGCAGGAATATTCTTTGAATTCAACTTATAAAACATAATTCTGGTTGATGCACTAGACAAAAACACATGCGTTTCTTTCCAACGGCATAATGATGTAATTTAGTAATCAAGAGAGGTTATGTGTAGCATTTTTAGTTAGAATGGACAATGCAAAATGTGTGTCCTTCCCCCTTTCAGTTCAGCCATCTTTTGTGTAGCATGCTAAAAAAATATTGAAATACTTTCTACACTGTTCAACTTCTCTTCAAGTATCCTCATGGAAATGTTTTTAGAAACAAGTTTAATTTTATGGATGCCTTTTATCAATAAGTATGGAATAAACATGGAATAACCCTATATACCAGTAGCAGGTAGGGGCTGACTGGCTGGAAAGCTGTTTTGCATCATATGACCCAGTGGTCCTTTTCTGTGGAAATGTGACCCTGCCGCTCATCCCCATGGGAAAGGTATCCAGCTGCTAACTGGGCTGTATTAGCAACTGCAGTCAGAGGCAGAGAGGAGCAAATCACCCCCTCCATTTGGAACTTGTGAGGCTGCTGCAGGAGCACTGTCCTGTTTACGGCTCCCCAGTGTAAGAAAGAGCAGAGAAAGGACACCAACATGGTCAAGAGGCAGAGCAATAAACAAAGAAAGGCAGAGCTGTATGCACTAATTCGACCTGAAGAAGGCATGACTAAGGGGAGAGCTTGTGGCTCTCTGCAGCTACCTAACAGGAGGCTCCAGAAAAATAAGGCCAAATTATCCACTGATTGTCAACACCAAGAAGGAACAGAAGTATCTACACACACTATGACACTCTGGGACATTTTTTAATTTGAATAAATTTCAACAACTTCATAAACTTAGCTTACAAATGTACCTGAAATTCCTTTTTTACTCCAACAGGCTAAAGAAGAAATGCAACATTTGTGCTGTGTTTTTGGGTTTTCTTTTTTAAATTTATAATAAAAGGAATCACAAACATAAGCCAGGAACCCTTGTAATGACCAAGGAGGAAAGGAGGATGACTCTGCAGCATATTTGGTCAAGATCTAATATTTTCGTACTCAGCAGGAAATATGTGAACAAGATCTTAAATACACATAGGTTTTTTGACAGAAGCCTGCTCTAATGACAAAAGCTGAGTTCAAGATCTAAACAAAAACCAAACCAAGCTCCTATTTCTGACTGTTAACTATTCTACAACTGCAGCTTCCATTTAAAATTAAAACAGTAAGGTTTCTTCATCTTGGTAGAGGAACAGTACATATACTAGTATTTCTCTTGCATTTATAGCAAAGAAACAAGCTAACACATTCCTGTAAAATATCTCATCCATGAAACAGCTATTCCAAGAGGAAAGGTCAAAGGACAGTATTTTCCAAGGCTCCTACATGTTAACCTGTGCAATAAAAGTACATAATGAGTCAGAAACAAAGACCCAGTAAGCTATCAGTCATCTACATTTTGACACTTTTTTTTGTACTACAATCAGTACTCAAGTGCATTTCAAAAGGAAAAGGCAGTTTTTGTGACATATGTGCACGGCAATTAGTACAAAAAGCAAAGAACCCCACTTTGAGTTGACTCATGTAGAACACTGGTCAAATGTCTTTCTGACACTGATCGTTATAAATGCACCTATATAAATCAACTTTTAAAGTATACCAATAAAGATGTATTATGTCTTTACTTTTAATCCTATCCTGCTACTTTTGCAGATCTCTTAATATTAGTTTTGAAACATGACAAAATAACAAGATACTATTTCCAAGTAATAACACTAGCTGATGTTATTTTAAAGTACATACCTGAATTGCCGAATTCATGAAACATGTATTCCCCAAGTTACTCAGGCCACACAGGCCTGGCTGCTCACTGTGTCTTCCTGGCTCTGAATAATCATAATTCTTATAAGCCGTATATGATGGGAGACAATAATTTGAATTTTTCACACTGTAAGAGAACAAGACATCTTTCACAATGTATACAAGTACTCTATACTACTTTAAAGCATACAAGTACTTTATAAACTTAAATGATTAAAAATTTTAAACTAACTTTTGCAAACAAGTAAAGATTTAAAACGCTTAACTTCTGTAACATCAATAATGTCAATTTAGAATTCTCCTGTGCAAACAACCAAAATCAAATGCACTGCAGTAACTGCAATTATTACATCCCTACCCCTTTTTTATAGGAGCAGCTTCACAGCTTACTCTATTCTTCATTGCTCCATCGTATTTAAAACATTCAGACTTTAGACACCACCAGCAGCAATCAATCATTTATGTTCCTTTTGCATCCTGCTACTGCAAGAGTGAGGTCGATGGGAATGGGAATGCAGAGTTACAGGTGAAAGCTGAGATTTCCAAGGCCACTGTGGCATAGCTGCCTCACTGCATCAGACAGTCTATTTATAGCTTCCCTGCTAGGACAGCACAATCCAGCATGCAAATGCAGAAAAGCCTTGAGAGGTAAAGGAATGCGCAAAATGCCTTGCAACAACTTCAATATAAATCTGTGCTGCATCTGGTTGGAGAAACCGCACAAGACTGAAATAGGTAAGATAATGATATTTAAAACAACTCCTTTCCAGATGAAATTCAAAAATATCAAATATAAACTAACCCTCAAAACAGTAAAGTGAGCATATCTGGGAACAGTAGAAAGGCAAAGAAATCTTCTAAGAGGATGTTTTGTAATATGTTAGAAAAAACCAAGCAACCACAACCACTTTAACCATTTCAGGCACTGATCGATCATAATGAAATCTGTGTGACAGCAGCTTTGGCTAAAGTTCAGGAGTATTTCTGCAGCTACTAAGCACCATTCACATTAGAAGCAACATTAACAAAAATTTGAAAGTCAGTTGCTAAGAATGATAAGGAAAAATATGCAGTGCAAAGAATCAATCATGATAAATAACTGAGATTTGTAATTGCAAAAGTCTGAGGATGCATGTGTCCAATGGTTACACTCCAGCCATTACTCCTGAACACTTTCATGCTCTTTTACTGAATTCCAACTATCTCCTCAATGCACAATTACTCACTTTTCACAAATAACTGTTGTTTTTTAAATCAAGTTATCAAAAATTTCAAGCAGAAGGAGATGAAAATTTCTCCTTCTTTCCACGGTCTTAGAAATTTGTGTTGTTTATAGCTCCACTATCCATAAAGCTACTGTTATCAAACTTTTACATCTCCTCATTTCTTTTTAATAGCTGACTTTCCCATTAGTCCTTCCCTTTTCTATACATATGCATTTTCTCTGCTCTTGTTTACCCCCAAACTAGCTAAGAGGTATTGTGTTCACTGGTCATTCTCAATTAAAAAAAACCTATGAAGTTAGTGTTCATCTGCATATGAGAGATCCCTAGGAATAATTACCTTCCATCTCCCTTTGCAGTTGCAGCCCAGTTACTGCAGTGAACAGTGAACTCCAATTCCCTTAAGCTGGCAAGCCTTAGTTCCCCCAGGAATCAAAACCACAAGCTTGCCATTGGTGTTAATGCAACCCCCAGAATATAACCAACCCAACAGTGCACAGCAGTAACAGAAATGCACATGTACAGGGTACACAACAAGCTTCTATTTTCAGTTTTGCTTCCTTCCTACTGGTGTCCTTACCTGGCTTACGGAAAACACTTTTCACTTGCATTACAAAGAAAGAAATCTCTTTCAAATTCAGTAGTTGTAGAGGTAATGAACAAATTGAATTTAATTCTTGTGGGGATTTTAATTTTTATTTCCTTCTCTGCAGCTTTCCCCCTTTCACAAATTGCCAACTTTGGAACGACACTAGGAAGCTAAGGAAATGCAACTGGTATTTTGTGGCTGTAGCTTATTCATGTGAAAGATATTCTCAAATTAGCTGAGTACCATGATGATAATTTAGTTCAAGATAATTGCAGCACAGATAGATGCAGTGTGCATTTGCTCTAAGGGAAAAACTGTCAGTTTACTTCTCAAAAGGGAAAGACATTTATGAGCTCTTTCATCTTCTACACTGGCCCACAGAAATATATTTGAGGGGGTTTAGAGATTAAGGTTACCACTCATCCTGTGAGTCAGGTCTATTAATATATTTTTCTTTCATGGTTCTATGGTATTTTATCAAAACATATCCTACAAAACACTGCCTACTGTTTGCAAGATACTAGGAGATGTCTCTTTACAGTTCCATCAGTATGCAAACTGTTTTGTTGTGGAAAAATTATTACTTATATAAATTACACTGTTGCTTTGCTTTTCATGATTTTGTACTGGATGAAAAAGAAATTATTATTGACAGTCAACAGTAAGTAGCTAACAATGGAAAGTAAGTAAAGATGCAAGGTAAGTCTACATTAATTCAATTAAAACAGAAATATCCTAAAAAAAAGTAACTTGCAATAACTGCATGTCCCCAAGCTTCCAGCTGCTTTTCCTGCAAAACTTTCCTACCTTTAATGAAGGAACAATGCAGGGAAAAGCAGAGGGGTAGTGTCAGGATAAGCCAGTCAAGTAAGACCAGTAAGAGAAAGGAAACACTAATAGTTCTTAGAAAAAACTGCTTCACAAAATTAAGGCAAGATTTGAAAACATAAAACAATTTTCAGACCCTTGAATGGAGTTCTTGAAATGGCAAAAACAGTAAAAGGAGGTTTCCAAATCAGATTTTATTATCTGTAAATCTATAAATCTTGAACTGCATGTGCTAGATCTGAAATGACTTGTTTGTACCATCTGTATTTGCCTTTAAATCTCAAAGCAGCTTTCAGTTGGTGATGATGAACCCAGAGCACTCATTGTACAGTTAGAGTTTGGTGAAGCATGTATTTTGAACACAGAAGACTGGAAAAGCATCACTAGTTTTGGAAAAGACATAATTTGACAGTGGAATGCCATGTACCAACAAGTACATACATAAAGAAATTTGAGTTGCAAGAATGAGCAGAGAAAATTAAAAGTTTGGAAGACTTACAGTGCACTGTAATATTTCAACCATTTTGATATACTGCCTATATCTATCTATCTATCTGCCTCTTTAAGAAACCTATTATCAGGTTTTATCAGACTTTAGAAATACCTGAAGCAGTAGGAAAGGCCCATGCCACTTCATAAAGATTACTATCTTTATTTTTGTTCATTATCATTGTCTGGAGAGCAAAAGATAACATTACACTCTATTTAAATTGCCTTTGTTATAATATTTGGTTGTGTGTCAGGTGCAACATGAAGAAACTGTTTCTAGAGGTAATGTAATGTAGTTAACACTTCTACTACTTAGAATAAGCATATTGAAATATACCAAGCATATGAACAAAGCTGCCAGCTACCCGTCTTGACAGGCAGACACTACTACATGATGCAAACAAGTCATTTTAGGAGCCTAAAGCAATGGTTACAAATGAAGGAAGCAGAACAACTTTTCACTTAATTCCCCAGGCAAAATCCCTGATCAGGTGCTTTTAATCCCCATCCCATATAATTTAAAAAACAGCATATGTAATACAAAATATATTGCTTTATTAACAGCAATAAACAGAAATTCTAATATGACCTAAAAGATGCATGTCTCTCCCTGCTCTTCTGAATCCACTAACACTATGCTAATCCTCCTATATCATTCTTTCAACAAGATCACCCGTAAAGGCAAAAGAATGCCAATGATCAATTATTTGGAATCCTCCATTCCATCAAATGCAAACTTACATTTACAGAAATGAAGGTTTCAGACTGGATAAAATTTGCACAAGCTATTTCTGCTATCTAATGTATGACTACCTCAACACAAAATTAAGTATCTACCAATTTGAGGCTTACTCTTACACAGAACACCTCCTAGATTAGAAAAACATTACAGAAATGTGAACCATACAAAGAAATCTGATTCTTTCAGATTTTTAACAATTTGTACTCTGTAGGTGAACTCTAGTAATTGCAAAAGCAATTACAATAAAAGGCTTATAATAATTAGTATATATGACCATTAATACACACAACCTGTTTGATTTTCCTGCCTTATAAATCATATTTGTCAACTAAAATTATCTTCAAAACAAATGCTGGTATTTCCTTTAGAGTCACAGCATCTCATGCTCTTAAGGAGATGCCAACAGATCCTAAAAAGCCACAAATGTGTAACTTCACTAATGTACTAAGGACAATGTGGAACAAAAGAGGCAGTAAGGCAGAATTCTAGACAAAGATGACATTAAATGGTTAAGTAAGAAAATAATAAAGACAGCATTACTTAATGAAAAAAAAGTATTTTCTTAGACAAGGAAATATTTGCAAGAGTGGAACATCCTTAACGCACAACTATATAAGAGAATTAAATACAGAGATATATCTTTCCATTTAGTATTTGAAGCCAAAAATTCTTCATGCTAAAGTAGGTACTTTAAGGTACAAAGTATATTAATGGATATGACTTCATCACTGAACATAGACTCTGAGATAAGTGCTGCTAAAGATTCATCTGCATTACATCTTGTATTAAATTATAAATTCATGATTTATAAAATACTTTAAAGTCATCAAAATTGGATTATTGCGCTGTAAGGAAAACTGTATACTTCTGCACTGAGTAGCTGTCTTACATAACATCCAGATGTACTGTGTTTTGATATACAAGAGAAAAATGACGGTATTTCATAGGTAGATGATTACATGGTATTACACAGGTACTATTTGATAGGTACATGTACCTATTAACTGATTTACCAATGTTTAAGTTACAGTTAAATCACTTAGAAGGATCAATTCCTTATGAAACCTGAAATTTATATGACTTCCTTGTAAACATGTATTTCTGTTGAAAATCATAAATTCTAAAATAACAACAAACATACCTCCAAACCCCAGAATTTTTTTTCAAGTTCTAAAAGCTCACATTTTGGCTCCAAAATAGACCACGAAATAAAATTAAAAGCCGGTAAATCATGTGAACAAACTATCTTTAAAAGCTTCAACACCTGGCAATAGGTGCCTCCTAGAAATAGCTACATCATTAGCAAGAAGCTAACATTAAAAAAAAAATACCAAAAAAACCCAAAAAAAACCCCCAAAAAACACAAGAAAAAAAGAAAGCCTTGATGGCTTAATTTAAAATCACAACTCCCTGAAAAATGGTCACTGTTAAGCATTTGGTTCGGCAATACCACTGCACATCTTCAAATGTGATCACAAAATGCACATTTATTAACATAAAGATCTGAAATAAAAATTAACTAAAAATCTGAGTAAATTGTAAGAATAAAGCTCTTCAACTTTCCCCAGCTTGCATAAAGATGAGTGCTGTCTGGTTTCAAGCATTTGAAAGATGCTCCATTATCTGTTCAAGTAAAATAATTCCGTGTTTTCCTACATTCACCAACTTTTTTACAGTTGTGCACAGTAACAACTACAAAATTACACAAAAATTTGGACAATGCATTATGAAAGCTCTTCTTTCACAGTTTTATCACATTATTTATTAAAAAAAAACTTCTAATTCAGAATATAAAGGAGAAAGCATGTAAAAGTGAGCAATCTCTTACTAAGCCTTTGTTCACTATAATAGACAAGCACACAGCCTGATGTCTCTCAAGTCTTCTAGGACTAAGAAACAGAAGTTAAGCTGTTGGCTACATTACAGCTAACACAATTCAGCTGTCATGATTTGACATCTAAGTGTGATGTCACATGCTGCTCTAATACCTTAGGAGCAATAAACAATGGAAAACATAATCACTGTTAGGGTAAGTACTTTCTACTCTCCTTGTTGTCCATTAAAATTCATACAGGATAATAGCAACAATGTATTTTTAGAATGGTAAACTCTAAATGAAGTCTATACCTTGCCTTATAGACAACCAAAAATTCTTTTTAGTGTCTTCCCTGCTGAAGAGTTACAAACATCTCTAATGTTGTTTCTTTTCTTGGTGTCAGCATTACCTACCTACTATGAAACAGTAAACAGTAACAATTCACAAGCCAAATAGTGCAAATCAATTCAAAATCCTTAAGCTAAGAGTTATAAAACATTGAACTTTGTTTATATCACACTGTGGTGATTAATTAAATAATGTTTTAAGGTATATTGCTTACTTTCTGTTGTTCATGTTGTTATAATTATTTGATAGAGATGGAGAGATCTTTGGTAAAGTTGAAAAATTGGATGCACCTGGGGACCTTTAAAAATATGAAAATGATAAATTAGACAAAAATGCTGAGATATTAAAAACTATGAAAGAAAGATAACAAATGAACAAAGCAGATAAACAAGCATGGAAAATAAATACTTTTCTAAAGTGGGCAAAGCACTAAATACACAGGACATGCAGCCCTCAGAATCTGTCTTTCAAAACTTGAAATGATTCATAGTACTTAAATTTTCAGAAATTGTTGAAGAAACAAAGCTATTAAAAACCAAAAGAAAGTACAGGCCACTGTGCTAAAAAAATTGTTTTCAGCTTATAGGATGACTAGATATTTTGATGTTCTAAAACTTAAAGTGTAAAATTTATAATGTGGGAATTTTATTAGTTTTTCATTTCAGACTAAATGGGTGTTGAGATGAGATAAAAAAAATATTAAGATAAATACTTCAAGGTTAATTTAACAGCAGCATGGAACCATTTAGTTAAAATTGCCTCAGTAATATTGTTAGAAAATTTCAGGATATTATGCACAATACTAAATTTTTTAAAACCTTTTTTTGCCAAACTAGAAGCATTATCACTTATCCCCATGGTTTAGACTACTTTAAAATAAAGGATACTGATTATTTTCATCATAGAGACCTCTGAATATAACAAATAAATACAGTATTTTCAACTATCTTGCAGTGTATTTTTCTCAAGCAAATCTTACAGGTGTGCAAGGAAAAGATGGCATACTCAAAGGAGTTCATGTTACTTCCTGTTTGTGTGGGCTCTGTATAACTCCAACTGAGTTGCCATTGAAAAGCTCTGAAATACACATCGCTGTATTAAGAGAAGAACTTCTGCATGCTCAGGACTTTTTAAGCACTTTTCAAGAACTAAACTCTGCAAGAAAATAAACATTTTTACACTGGGAATTTTCCAAGTATATTTTCACATTTATTTACAACTTTCTATTAATAAACCTTTTCCAAAAGAAAAGCTGCCGTGGAAGGGGAACCTCAATCCACTTTACGCACATAAATGTGATGCCAGAGCTAGCAAGAGTTGCTGCCCAGAGCCTGAAAAGGGTTTGGAGGTCAGGAGTAATGAAGCTGAAGTACAGCCCAAAAGAATCCCAGACACTGCAGCCAGCACCTCAGCTTTGTTGAGGGCCCCACTTAAAAGCCTCCATGCAAGCACACAAGCATAGGCAAAACACAAGAGGAGCTGGAGATGTGCATATGCCTGTGAGGGTTATGATCCTATTGCTATCACAGGCAAATAAACGGTGGGATGGCTACTATGGCTACTACTCCAGGGAGTGTTGAGATGAAAGGCTCTTTAGGAAGGACAGGTGGGGAACCTCTTGGGAGCTCCTCTTAGCAATCTATGATCCCTAAGGATTACATGGAGGACAGGGACAGACAAGATTATAGTGGTCCGCTATGGGCCATCCAACCAGGAAGACCAAGGACATGATTGGTGACAGCCAACATGCTGTCAACTAAGGGCAAATCTTGTCAGACAAATTTGGTGGCCTTCTAAAACAGGGTTAAAGACATGGATGAGGGAAGACTGACATCATCAGTCTGGACTTCTGCAAACCATTAGACACTGTGTCTAAGCTGGAGAGACATGGATTTGACAGATGGACCACTTGACGGATAAAGGATGGTTGCACTCAAGGAGTTGTGGTCAATGACTCAGTGTCCAAGTTGAAACCAGTGGTGCTCCTCAGGGATCAGTACTGGGACCAGTGCTGCTTAGCAGTGACATGGACAGAGGGATTAGTGCACACACACCAACTTTGCTGTTAACACCAAGCTGTACTGTGTGGTTGACATGCTGGAGGGAATGGATGCCATTCAGACGGACCTGGCTTGAGAGACGTGCTGATGCAAACTTCATGAGTTCAACAACAAAAATGCAAGGTCTAGCACTTGGGTCAGGGCAATCCCAACCACAAGCACAGGCTGCACAAAGAATGAATTGAGAGCAGCCCTGAATAGAAAGAACTGGGGATGTTGGTGGATGAGAAGCCCAGCGTAACCCAGCAATCCATTCACAGCACAGAAAGCCAGCTATATCCTGGGCTGCACCAAAAGCAGTGGGGCCAGCAGGGTGAGGGAGGTGGATTCTTCCTCTCTGCTTTGCTCTTGTGACATCCCCCTGGAGTGCAGTGCTCATCTCTGAGGCCACCAGGATAAGGACATGAACTTGTTGAAGTGAGTCCAGGACAGAGCTCCTGAAGCACTTCTCCTATGAGGCAGATTGAGAGAGTTGGGGCTGTTCAGCCTGGGTAAGAGAAAGTTCTGGGAAACTTTAGAGTAGACTTTTAGTTCCTGAAGTGGGCTATGAAAGCTGGAGAGGAACTTTTTACAAGGGCATGTGGCCATTGGACTAAGGGGGAATGACTTCAGACTGAAAGAAGAGTAAGTTTAGGTTAGGTATTAAGAAGAAATTCTTCTCTGTGAGGATGGTAAGGCATTGGAACAGGCTACATACAGAAACTGGATGGCCCATCCCCCTAAGTGTTTGAGGTCAGGTTAAACAGGGCTCTGAGCAACTCAGTCCAGTTGAAGGTGCCCCTGTCCCTTCTATGTATCACCACATGAAGAACACTTTAGTTAATTTTTCAAGTATTCTGATCAACGTTAACAAAGCTTTCCTGTAATTTCCTTCATCAGTCTAAATCCTTTTCTTTGACTACTGTCTTCAGAGAAGTAAAATACAGACTGTCCCCAAAAGATACTTAACTGAAGTCAGTTTAACCCCATTTAAATCCAGAACAATAGTTAAATTATGACATTCATATATGTATTTATTTTATTAGAAGTTTTTTGATTTGAATAATTTTGAACTGAAATTGAACTTCTCGAAAGAAATTTGATGCTTTTATTTGATTTAAACCAAATTCAAATGCAATACAGTTTTAAATTTTAAAACTCAATGTGTAATTGCTATATATAAAAGCTAAAATAAACCAGAGTAAGCCAATTAAGGTCTATTAAATTAGTAAATGGCTTGCTTCTCAAATACAGGAGAAGACTAAACCTAATTCTCAACATAGCTACAACAGCATCAGAAACTAACATGTAACTTTGAAAAGTAACTTTTTAATGCTGAAACAAACAACCTCCACAAAATTATTTAATTTAGCACTTTAACAGCAAAAGACAGGTTAATAAAACCCACTTTACTGTAGTATGCCAAAATAAATGGTAACTGACATTAGATACTCACTTTCCCACATACTTAATTAACACAATGGTTAAAGTGCACTAGAATTACTCTAGTGACCAACAACAAGGAGACAAATATGGACATAAGCAAAAACAAATGCAGCTAGAACAGTCTTTTTTCCTCTGGGGGTATCCAGACTGGCTGGATCAGGACAAGGAAAGGCAGATTAGACTTTTTTTGGACAACTAGAAGGAGTCTAACATTCACAGGCCCTAGTCCTTACAGGGGACCTGCTGGTGGGACAACAGAGCAGGGTACAAAAAATGCAGGAAGGTTCTGGGACGCAATGACAGCTATCCAATGCAGGCAACTGAGGAGCCAACAAGGAGAGCTTCTCAGCTGCATTTGACACTTAAAACCAAGGAGGAAGAACTAGTTGGGAATGTGAAGGCTGGGGCCTTGGCCCAAGTGACCTTAAGATGGTGAAATTTGAGATTCTGAGGGAGAGCATGGCAGAAAACAGGAACACATCCCTGGATTACTGCTGAGCAGATTTTAACCTTTATAGGGATCTGCTTGGAAAAGTGCCATTGGATACAGCCCTGGAGAAAAGAGGGGGCCCCAAGAGAACAGGCTGATATTCACAGAATCATTTAGGTTGGAAAAGACTTCTAAGACCATTAAGTCCTCTACACTAAATAATGGTCCATCCAGAGAAGTACAAAAATCAAGCAAAGGCAGCAGGAAGCCTGAATGAACGAGCAAGGACCTTCTGACCCAAGTCGGATGTAAAGAGAAAGTGTCTGAGTGAAAACAACAGTAGATATCTTGCTTAATGAGTCTGATAGTAATCTCTTTATAGAAGAGATTCATACTACATTGGCAGATGAGGGGGAAGCAATGGGTGTTGTTTATATCAACTTCCTCAAGTCTTTTGACAGTGTCACCTGCCACACCCTCACAGACAGGCGGATGAAACATGGGTTATGTAAGTGTACAGTGAGATGGACTGAAAACCATTCAATTCCACCCCTGGAGGGGCAGGTGGCAAAATGGAAAGCAGCTTGGCAGGAAACCACCTGGGGTCCCTGCAGGACAAAAAGCTGGACACAAGCCAGCAGTGTGCCCTTGGGTGGCCAACCACCTTGGCCCAATGTGCTACACTGGGAAAAGCACTGCGAGCAGGTGAAGGGAGGTGATCCTTCTCCTCCACTCACAACTGGCCACACAAACCTGGAGTGAGTGCTGGGTTCACTTCTGGGCTCCCTAGTACCAGGGACATCCTGGAGTAAGACTCATGAGACACCACAAAGGTGCAGCATTTGACCTGTGTCAAGAAGCTGAGAGAGCTGGGATCATTCAGCTTGGAGAAGAGAAGGCTCCAGAACAATCTTATCACTTATATAAAATACCCAATGGGAGGGAATGAAGAAGATGGAGTAAGAACTTCTCGTGGTGCCCATCAAAAAGACAAAAGTCTATGGGCATAAAACAAAATAAAAAAAATCCATCTGAACAGGGAATATGCCTGGATATGGTCTAAGCAATCTGTTACAGCTTCTCATGCTTTGAGTAGGAGAACTAGGTGAGACTATCTCAAGAGGTCCTTCCATTACCAAAGACTCTTTTCCTTGAAGCTATAGCTATGATTGGGCTAGCATACAATTTTAAAGCAAGCTTTAGTTAGACTATTCTCTTCTTACAAACCCTCACTAATTCAGCTAGTTACACTTCTTCGGGGAATTTGCAATAAAAAAGGTTGATATTTTAACATTCATCAAGCAAAAAAAATTAGTGTTTGGGACATGCATTTGCTAAGAATCTTTCAATCCTCCATTAATTTGTGTTAATCAACATGTTTGTTAAACTAACTTGAAAATGTCTGTTGAACACCTATGTTTGGTGTTTACCCACAGGAGCTCGACACATGGTTATCTCAAGTATTATTTATCAGCAAATGGCAGTCCAGCTCTTGGCTGACAAACAAGCTGACAGCTCTTGCTTATACAATTTAAGACGTCAGAGTAAGTCCCCAGTTAGCTCTATACACAATTCTTTCTTCCAGAAAAGTCAGTAGAAAGGCACATTTGTGTAACAAGTGCTCAGGGGAAAAAAAACTAAGCACACTTTTTCCTTCAAAGATTCATGGATATATTTTTCGTAAAAAAACTTGGATAAATGGGCATTATATTATTTTAAAAAGGACTGCTAAACATATTTTATCCATTTGTTCCCTCCTCTTAACAAACATTATGGGGTCCAACCTGAGAAAAGGCCTTTAATGCTTTTCCACGATAAAAAGGTGTACAGTTTGAACCAGAAAAAAAATCTGAAAGAATTTGTAAGAAAATGTTCATTATTACAAGGAGAAAAAGAATTAAGCTATGAATGCGTACTGTGTCACCTTTTTGTACGGTCAAAAACGCCCCAACCAATCAATAATTTTAAACAATTTTTTACACACGAAAATTATTTTAAAGATAACAGCAGGCCATCTGTTAATTATGCTAACTAGCCAGCTATTTGATTAGCATGACTTATTCTAAAGTGATATCTAAATAAAGGAAGTATCAGAAAGAAATCCATTACTTTTAATACACACACAGAGATATAGATTGATAGGTAATTAAAAATTCTTAGTTTTTTACCATATAGAAAACATTTTTAAAGAATAGGATGACTGAGTAATTTAAAACTTGTTTTTAAGTTTTCTAAAAAACTCAGCTACAATTTTTTAAAATTAGAAGGAAATAACCTATTAGTTTACAGCTTCTTTGTATGCTTCCCTAACTTGCTTTTCTATTTCCATATAAACAGGCAACAACTTCTTAACAGCAAACTAACAGAGACCCAGTCCTGTCTATTCAGTTGGTAACGAATAGAATATCAAAACTTGAGTTCCTTGCTTCTCCTTAAGTTTTATAATCACAGATTGGCTGAAAGGTTTTAAGTGATGTATAGTTTTTCCTCAACCAAAGTAACTTGATTTTGTAGTACAGTTCCTTAAGTAACTTGAACTACATTTTTTAAAATTTACATTTATCTTTTAGCTCAAAACACCATCTTGACAATAATAAACCATGCAAACAGGATTAGTTGTTTTTTTCTGCCAATGGAATAACTTCCCATTTAAGGACACAGATTAAATTAAAAAAAAAAAAAAGTCTGCACAGAGATCTCAGATCTTCATTAAATACTGCCATAAGCAGCAACTAAGCTACAAAAACAACTGGATCTGTATGTTCCAGTTTATGTGTAAGTTTGTTGTGTGTATGACACTGAGGAGACAGCTACTCACAGATACATTAATATAACAAAATTTTCTGCAAAAATTATTATTACTGCTAAGTAATACCTCATTTGGAAGCAGGTGACATTTAAGACACTGAAGAAGAAAGAGAAAGTTGCACAGAAGTCAGCCTCCCAGAGCAAAAATCATCCCAGCAGTTGATATAAACAACCTCTTGGAAAGCAAAAAATCCAACTATTCCTAAACCTGACTGACCCTGCAAAGAGTTTAAGAATGTGTACACATTCAGATTCTTTCAGACAAAAAATTTCCTAAGACTTAGAACTATTTAAAGCAGCATTAAAATACAACATGATAGCAAGTATCATTAAATCTTGCAGGGTTTTTACAGTGGATGTTGCAATTACTTCCAAAATTAAGTAAATTCAGAAGTTAGAAGAACAGTACACATAAAACAAATGCAAACACTGACAAGCTTGAAACACAGAGCAGAACTTAAGGTGAACAGAATGGTCTTTGCTCCTACATGAAAAGGATCTCAAACTTAAAATCACTCCTTTCTAATTTCAGAAAGAATTATGATGATAATTTTTTTTCTTTGTACAATTCATTATACTCTTCAGAAAAATAGAATTAACACTTTCAAAAATGTTCCTTCCTGTACTGAACTGAGGGGTCCCAATCTGGCCACTCTCAAAGAAAATATGTTGTTTTCTTGCAGAAGAAAAGATGCTCACACCTTTAACATATTTCTCATGAAAAACTGACAGCATTCAACACCTTTGGTAGGAATAAAGAAAAATTGCGAAAAGAAGCAATACAAAAATTGCTGTTACACTTCTGTGAAAAAAAGGCAGTGAAAATGTGCAGAACATCTTTTCATCTTAATTGTTTCTCACTTTCAGTTGCCACAATATAGATTCTATCATTCTGACAGACCTCAAAAGGCTAGAAAAACGAGCAAATGGGAACCTCATGAAGTCCAGTCAAGGGAAATGCAAAGGCCTGCACCTGGGGAAGAACAATGCCAGGAACAAATACACCGGGAAGAGGTGCGTACGCGAGCAGGTGACAAAATGGAAAGCAGCTTGGAAGGAAACCACCTGGGGTCCCTGCAGGACAAAAAGCTGGACATGGAGCCAGCAGTTTGTCCTTGGGCCAACCACCCTGGCCCACTGTTCTACACTGGGAAAAGCACTGTCAGCACGTCAAGGGAGGTGATCCTTCTCCTCCACTCACAACTGGCCACATGCACCCAGAGTGCTGGACTTCCCAGCACCAGAGAGACAGAGATATCCTGGACCAAGTCCAGTGAAACACCACACAGGTGATCAAGGATTGCAGCATCTGACCTCTGTAGAAAGGCTGAAAGCTGGGACCATTCAGCCTGGAGAAGAGAAGGTTTCGTTACAGTTTTATCAACATGTATAAATAACCAGTGGGAGGGAATGAAGAAGATGAAGACTCTTCTCAGTCATGTCCACTGAAAGAAGAGGCCATAGGTATAAAACTGAAGCACTGGAAATTCTTTGTACATATAAGGAAATTGTTTCAAAATAGGAGTTATCAAAAAGTGGAATAGGTTTTCCAAGAAGGCTGTAGAGCCTCCATCCCTGGACATGCTCAAAACCTATCTGGACACAGTCCCAAACAATCTCTTCTAGGCGCTCTGTCTTTAGGCAAGTGGGACCAGAGATTCTGAGGAGATGCCTTCCAACATCAACTATTCTGTGAATCTGTAGAAAAGCTTAGCTCATGTTCTGAAATGATCCTGCCTTTTCAAGCTTTATCATCCTTCATGCTTTCCAATATCCTATATTTCGACATTTCTAAATATGGCCTTTTATACCTTGAAAGCAGAATTTGTTTACGATTTGTACTCTTCAAAAAGAAGCACTACAAAGAGGTAATTTCAGCAGTAAGGCAGTGTGTGACCAGTGATAGGGCTGTAGCAAGGTATGTGGATTATACTATTTTTGTTGACAAACTAATACTCCTAATGGACCTCACACAGAAAACTCTAAAGCAAGTGTTTAGTATTTCAATCCCTTTAAATATTTATTATACAGTTCATGAAGTTTTAAATAGATGTAAAAACCTGTCCTATTACTGCCTGTTGATAGCTGCTATTTAAATTCACTAAATTTTGCAAACTTTCCATTATTATTGTGTATTTGAATATCAAATTCCCAACTGTCTGATAGCTGCCAGATCTCAAAACCATACCCCAAATTCACAGTACAACTATTCATCCTCATTTGCTGGTTTACTTACAGCCTCTGCTGACACCAGCATTCTGAATTAGCATTTCACTTGTCCTCAGATCAAACATTTTTCAGGAGATAGTCTTTAATTTATATACTGCTCCTAAATGCTTTCCATAAAATGGAAAAGAAAAGGCAGACACCATCACCAGAATATCTTCCAACCAAAAGTTCCAAAAGAATCCATGACAGGGAGCTATGTGAGTTCTTTTAACCTTTGAAAGATGCGTCTAAAATTTGGCTAAGAATTTAAATTTCTACTAGATGCTTTTTGAGGTCAGAGATTAAACTTCAAGTACTTAGCATCCCAGTCTTCCCTATTGCTCCACATTCTCAATGCCTTGTGTTACAACATTTTGCTAAGCAAGATTATACTGTTCATACTAATTTTAAATTGAGTTCAGACTTCATTAAATAACTTAATGGAAACTAGTGTTGCAAATGGATGTGCTTGAGATAAAACACCAAAGATAAAGAAACACTGTCCTTCAAATGATAAGCAATGATACTATAAAAATACTTTAGAACAGTGACACTAAACTACATGCATATGTGATCTCAAAAGGAATAAAGAGAAATTAAAAGAACTCTTTTATGAATGATATAATCAAAAACCAGTCAACAAAGGCAAAAAACACAGTTAACTATTTGTAAGGCTGACATCATATTAATTAAATGGTTCCAACTGTTCTTCAAAATTAAGAGAATGTGATTTAGATACTAGAAAAACATTAAAAATAGTTAAATGAAGGAAAACACAAGTCTTTCTTTCTATTCACTTGCCATTATCAAGGTGCTGTTGATAACAGCAATAGGAAAAACAAAACCAACATCATCCTGCATTAACTGATGACAGCCCAACAAAGAACAAAAGCCACATGATGATAATGTAGGCTGCAATTTAAATAAACTTTGTGGGTAAATATTATGCTCTGGAGACAAAAGGAACAAGCCGTCCATGAAAATATTTACATATAAGAAAAACACCAATAAAATCTTTGTTAACCTAATACATACATCATACTTTGAAACTGAAATCTACGTAAAATATGCTAAGTTTTACTGTTTTCTACTATGGAATTTTTTTCCATTTTTAAGCAGAATAACGTATACATCATTGGTTGAAATAAACAAAGTTAAGCAACGTATGCAGGAAATTATATGCAGCAAAATATGCAGGAATTCACCATTTTTATGCTATGTTCTACAGTGCACGGCACTTAGAACAAATATATTCAAGTGTATTTTCGACTAAAATATCTAAAGTATGTTTTTCAAAATAAAATGCCACTTTGAAAAATGTTCTTTCTTCATAAAGCAAAATAATATGCAAATTAATGATGTGACTGGAATTCATAACTTACTTAGGAGTTGAAGGACCTCTTGGCCATGTTCCATCATCATTCTTCTGTTCTATCACCAGGACCTACCACAGAAAGTGTGATAAGAAAACTGAAATAAAAATATCAGATAGATTGCTTTCTGTTCTGTCTTTTTAATGGATTTGCTGACATGTGATTGAGAAAAGACTGATATTTAAGTTACTATTCACTGAGATTCAAGAATATTGCACTACACTCCATATTCCATCCATTACGCTGTACCTTCCTCTCTACTTTTTTCACCCCTCATCTTAACTTGGGCAAGTCACTTGATATTTCTATTCCTCTACAATCGATAGATGGTAAGCCACTTATCTCTCAAAGGGTTCAGAAGATGACCTGCAATGTTCCAACAGCACCTGTGAATCTACAGAAATCACATGTCTATACAACAGCCCTGTTAAGGAAGGAATAATTCCTGAAGGAATTTTGCCTCACACAGATGGGTAAGAAAAAAACCCCAAAACACCCAAACAAAACTATTTTCTGCCTCGACAGCCTGAAAATTGTACCTGTATGGTTACTCCTGTATATCTTACCAAAGCATTTATCTAATATTAGTTTTCCAATGATACAGTTGGCTAATCAAATTAATTTTATTCAATTTGTTATTGGTACGGAAAGGAGTATAGGACACTCAGTCCCAAACACAGGCATCAGGTGTCATTTGAAACTCTGGGTATTTGAGATATCTGGCCTACGCTGGCAGACATGACATAGGACCTACAAACAGCTCATGCCTTTTTCTGGATTGACAGCTGAGATAGCTGGATCTTTTGAAATGGCAAGTAGACGCCAATATTTAAACTGAATCCAGCTCCCCACTTTCAATGTAATCAATTCTGCACAACTGTACACTGATGTTTCTGGACACTAATAATACTGTGCCTGTATGTGTCTACACTGTGACATAAATTCAGGTAAGTACTAATGTTCAAAATCTTGTGTATAAGCCACCTGAAGATGTAATCACATTTTCAGAATTAACACACTTGAGCATGAGATTGAAAACAAGCCTTCTATCATGATCAGCTTCTACCAGGAACAGAGTAGTCTGCTATCCTTGGTCATTGATCCTGAAAGACTGATTCTGCCATACTTCCTTGACTGGCTCTCAGAGGTTACCAAATAAAAAGTAGATTTAGACTGAAGAGTTCAATGGAATCCCTAAAGGCTTGCTTCAGAAATTAACTGATAAATTCAAAGCATTAATTTACTCAATCACATAAACTATTATAACTACTAGGTTAGACAGACTTTAATAGTCAGAATAAATATTATTACATTAGGAAGCTCAGCAAGAAAAATAACTATGTGTTGTGTCAACAAGCACAACTGACTAAACACATATGGCCTACCATGACATTTAGCATTTTCATAAACCTTGGTTAAACTCTGCTTTAAACAGTATTTGTTTTGCTCAAAGTACAGATGTCACCTAGAGATCTTGTCATGGCTTTATTAGACCATGCTTGCTTCATAGTTAATGTTTCACAGGGATAGTGGCAATTTGCAAGTTACATATTTGATGTGAATCTTTTATGGGAGATATGGGCTCTTCCAGTAGGATCTCTGCACTGTTAGAATTACAGATCTGTGTGAGAGTTTAAGCACATGCAGCATGAAATTAAAGGACACAATAGTTCAAACAGTGATTTTGGTGCACTGATTACCTACCTTATATGCCATAAAAGAAAACTGAAATACAGCATAAATACTGCTGAGAAGCAGGTTAGAGTCAAGTATTTCAAGGCAAAAGGAGTTACTTTAATATAATCTTGCCCAAAACAATGCAATCAAATTTCATCCAACCACATTTGTAGCATGACTGCATGAACTACAACTGTTGAAGAAACATGCAACTCTATTTGAAGACTAAAGGATCAGTGCAATAAACTGAAAAGTTATTCTATTAATGCAATTGCTCAACCTGTTTGCATTTATATTTTGTAGTTTAATGTTCAATGTTTGTTGCATATATTCATCTTGAAAGATAAAATTTATCTTGTCAGGAATTCACCTATGAAGTGATGATTTTAAAATTATGACACTGTCCCATGTTAAAGCAGGTTAACAAACATCTGTCATTCTTATCAAAACATTGTCATTTTTTTGTTATTTTGTTTGTGAAATCCAGACAATGAAATGTGAGTGCAAGACATTCTTTTAGAATACCTAAAAAGTTATTCAAATTTTGAGTTTCATTATAGGAACATATCTAAGATTCTAAGAATAATTATTTATTTTGGATTTTACCAAATTCATGCCAGCAATTTAATAAAATTTGGTAAACATAAAATTTAAAATTATATTAAAATTTTTAATTTTTATTCATCAGGAGAGTTAAATCCTCTCTTTAATCTCTCTTTTCAGTCTTTAATCATGAAAATACACACCAAGACTACTTTAATTTCAAGAAATTTGTTCACAAAATCCTACATCCTTAACATGATCTATTAGAAATCAACTTCCATTCAAAAAGAAGCAAAAAATCATTGGGTGCAACAACACTTCCATGAGCAAAAGGATAGATGTATTCAAGAAAAGAAAATGTTTCACTGTACCTGTCCCTGGTATAAACCAGCATCCTGTATGGTACTGTCTGGTTTATTCAAAGGTTCAAAAGTATTACTCATGTATTTGTTCCACAATCTGGTCTCTTTTTCACCTGGAATATTGAAGATTTTTCTTATCTCCTTTTCAATTGTGTCTGTTTTGTGAAGGAAAGAACACAAGTTTAACATTTCAATATACAAACAGTGAAAGGTCAAATAAAGCATCAGAATTCATCTCCTCATATTCAAATTATGAATGAACCTGAGAAATTGTCACACAACTGCATCATTTTGTAGAACAAACATGAAGTTACTAGTTAGCTAGCCTTTAAGATGGAAACAGAGGACTGAATCTCTTAGCAAGGCAGGCCAAATAAAGAGAAGTTGATAAAGAACAGAGACAGGAGACATCTACTCATTTCTGAGTGTGCTAACAGAGGAGTGTGGGGAGCTAGCAAATTATCAGAAGTGAGACTGGTAGCAAAACCAGGTACAGGAAGTCACTCTGTTCCCTAAATCAACCCTTTTCTGGTTTTATGCTTCTACTCATATCTGAGTGCAATTAGCATTAACCACAGTATATAATATAAAGATTAATTCACATGTCTAAATGACTACTCTGTAACACTGAAGTGCATAAATTTATTCTAAAAGGAAGGTGAAGATTTTACATCCCTGAAAGATTCAAAGAAAAAAGGTCTACCAGCTCGTACTCTACCTGACATATAAAAAAAATATATAGAATAAGTAAGAAATATAATCAGTGTAACATAATTTTAAGGTAGCATAATTTATGTACAATTTAACAAGTTTTTAATTAACACTATTCTCCTAACATAAAAGTAGAGTTTATTAAAAAGTTGGGTTTTTAAACTAATGTGTACAGTTCTGTATCATAGCAATCCCACTTGGCTGCTTTTTTTTTAATTGCTATACTCACAAAGGCTCATTCTCAAAACAGCTAACAGAACACAAAATGGGAGTCAAGAAACAGACACTTTACCCCTTATGATCACTCAAAGCACAGTTATAAAAATGGGCCCTGTAAGCTCTTTGAAAGACATTCCTACAAAGTCTAAGGACAAAACACTAGTGTGTCAGCTTCTCTTGCTCCCTTTTACTCAGGATTATTTTCTCTTCCGCTAGATTAAACAGGAAAAGCCAAATTGACACTCAAAACTTAAAAGTACCTTGCAAAAGTCCATTGTGAAATGTATGACAATGGGCCAAAATAATATTTGTAGATACTGTAGGTAACCGAATACAATTTGTTTTATGCTAGTTATCACACATTTTAGTCTGAAAGCAAGTGTTAGACTGGATCATCTGTTTTTGTAACAGATGATATATAGACAAGGTATGTGATAACAAGACAACAGACTTATTTGTTTGCTTTCAAAAAAACAATAAGTAATGTACTGTCTGAATCAATTCTCAACCAATGAATTAAAATAATTGTATCTGAATATAAGAATGAAGCTAGTCAACAACAATCTTGTTTAAAAAAAGTAGAAAATCTAGATTAATCAATGGCTTTCACTAAACGAAGAATTTACAAAATATAATTTTTCATTCTATTAATATCATGGCAATTAATTAACTGGGCATGGCAGGTCATTTTCTTCACAAGTACTAAGCTAACATTATTATGTTAATTTTTAAGATATTCCAGCTTTGCTTACAGAACTATTACAAGACAGGAAGAATCATTCCTATTGGATTGGATACACATTATGTCCAAGACTCTGAGAAGAGCATGTTCCACTTGACTATTATGCCTATTTTTGAGCCTGTGTAATGAGATTCTTTTATGTACTTCCATGAACAGATAACCAATGCACCCTTTATAATTCTTCCTTCCATCCCCAAGTATTACTGGAGTGCTAGCTTATGAACTAAAGTGGAAGTACCTGTTCCAGCATAAATGGAAATGTATCAAATAAGTACTGAGTCACACTGTGTATGGGGTTCTCCTCCAGGAGATTCATTAAGATTGGAAAAGACATCCAAGATCATTGAGTCCAACCTTTCACCAAACAACAGCGTATCAATTAAACCACAGCATTTAGTGTCACATGCAGTCAGTTCTCAAACACTTCCAGGGATGTTGACTCCAGCACTTCCCTGGGGAGTTTTAGTTCTATAGATCCAGTGTATGACATGATTAGTACTAGCATGATATCTAAAAAAGATAGGAAGAACTGTGATTTAAAGATGCCTCTCACTCCATCAGCTGTATACCCACAATCTGAGATAGTTCAATTTGAGAGTTAAAAGTTACAGCTTCCATACAGATCACACCCTATAGTGTTAAAAATCATACAGCTTATTCCTAAAAACAACTGCATGCTTTAAGTACTATATTGAAAGACTTCCTGGAACAGTCTAGATGAGATGCTGAAAAAGTTCAGTGAATACGATAATAGAAACACATCCTAGCTCCTAAAGGCTAGTGCTATCACAAATGCTGGCTAAAGGAAACTCTTAGGTTAATGTTAAGATGTCAGTCTGAACTAGCCAACAGTCATCGCTTCTTCATAAAGAAGGAAAAGGCTAGTCATTGATTCCAGAATAAATAGTCCTCAAGGGTGGCAAGCATTACATTCTTGTATTCTGAAGCAGATAAAAGGGAGAGATAAATCAATGTCATCTACTAATTTGCAATTTACTAGCAAAAGTCCATTAGATGCAGAGCCAGTAGTATAATCTGTGAAGTTTATCAGCTCGGTTTTTGAATTGTTTTATGGTACTGTAGACACAATCTGACTCTTATTTGTCCATAACCAAGGCTACAGACAATCTCTCTGACATTTTGTGTTTTGTAAAACTCTAACATACTAAGCTGATGAATTAGTTCTATCATACTTTCACATGATTCAAATCCCTGAATGGATCATTAACTCATTTTCAGAAGCCCTGATGCTCTCTGGGATCAGCATCTTGGCTGGAAAGCTGCATCAACTACATCTATTGTCTAACTCCCTTTCCTTTTAGAATTAATCCCCTCATCCCCAAGAGAGCTAGTCATCATCCAGTCTCAAAGTCACTGTGCACTGTCTCCAAGGCAAGGGTCCTCAGTCACAGGAGTTTCCCAAGAAGCTCCAAAGAACATGTCCGATGTGACTAGTACCATTGCAAGAGAATGACTGGCATTATTAGGTCAGCCCTTGACTCTGTACTAATTTATTGACACAGCTTAGCTTCTGTTTGAGTGGAAAAGCAAAGGTATTCCAGGAATAACACATATCTGAAGACTGATAGGTGAGTATTATATTAGGATATTCTCCAGTTTTGTGAATTAAGGAAGGTCTTGTACTTATATTTAAGTGCAGTAAATAATACAATCAATGACGGTGGATAGAAAATTTAAAATTTCTTGAAATGACCATAGTACCTACTCACTTCTGTGGGGCTCTCAATAATTGTAATTGACTCTCTTGTACCACAAACCTTCTGCAACTGTAATAAAAGTGCATCCCTTACTGAAATATACAAGGAAGAGGGGAAAAATAATCAAGATTCTGTAAGATCCCTCTTGCATATTATTAATTGATATAATAAGCATTTCTGCTGAGTATTTGATGAATTCCAGAACTATCTTAAATATACTCAAGGTAAGAAATAGGGGGGGGAAATATTCACAATATTACTAATGAATAAGAGGGATCAGTTATTATTTCACTCTTAAAGTGGATTGAATTTTTCTAGCTCTTCTTCTAAGGCACAAATGCCTTTGGATGCCTTGGCTAGGATGGCTCTGCTTTCATGCTCTGCACAAGAAGCTTCAATTTCATGAAGGGCATGTTTTTAAAGGCTTCCAGGAGCATATCATCCATGTTTCAGGAAAGCAAACAAGGCCAGTGTCTGGAAAGGGATTGAAAGTGAACTCTGACTGCTTCTCATTACCCTTTACAATTTTATTCATATTAATTTACAACAATTTATTCATAATTGCAATCTCTCTTTGTTAAAAAAAAATTAATATACCTTCAAGTAACAGTCATTCCAAAATGCCCTGCTTTTGGTTAGAGAAAGAAAATTCATCCATTACCTATAATTTCAGTGATATATATATCAAAATAGCTTGCATTTGGTCCTAAGGGAAGGACAACGCTAAACTGCTTTTGCCAAGTTTCTGGTTTCCTCAGAAGATAATGAAGTATAACTTCCCAAGTTAAATGAAATCTCAAAAAGGCAAATTAACGTACCACGAACCTTGCTTTGAGGATAATTTTCACAATTTTAAAGCTTTTATTCTAATACAAGAGGTCTAACTTAAATATTGAAACTTAACCAAGTGAAATGATTGCTTGTAAAGCAAGCAATCTGCAAAGAATTTAAGGCTGGTAGGTGTAAGTCACTACCCATAACGTGAAGAGAAGCAAAACCTAAAAAACATACACTGCTGTCAACAAATGTAAACAAAGTGATGGCTGGGCATACAGTGCCAAGGGCATAAAGTACACTTCTGCATAAAGTATAAACCTGCATAAATACAGATGATGGAAAGACTCTTATCTCAGATACACATGCACAAATACACCAAAAAATGAGGAGCAGTATCTTTGAAAATGTTCCGATTGTTATTATTAGTTCGAATACATTATCAAAACACTGTTTCAAACAGTGACAGAATGCCTAACGAGCAGTCTAAATAAATACAAATAAAGGGAAGTTAAAGGTTCAATAGAGGATTCAATTACTGTAAAAGATTGTGCCTGGCCTGCCACTTCACAATGTGAAGAATACTGCTTTTGTAGGTCACCTTTAGCCATCAACTTATTAAATTGTTTCTCGTGTTTTGTAATATATCCTTCTCATATATATGACTAGTACGTATTGGTTAATGAAACACAAAAAATTTATTTCTTACACATCAAAAGCCAAGAAAAAGTACTATGAAATCCAATAAACAACATCACACTATTCACTTCCTTAAAAGCTCAAACCTCTGAAGTTAATGCAGCTGCTTAGATAATGGAACATACAATTATATTGTTAAAATTGCATTAAACCCTCTCAATATTCCAATTTGTTAACTTTTAACTTTGATCCAGACAAAAGTACTCCCACCATTGTTTTTAATGGTCAAAATACCCATCTATCATTTTATCTAGACATTTATTCAGAACTTGTTACATGTACAAGTACCAATCACATATTTTTAGGAAAATAGTTGTGCGTACCTATTGTATCAGCTTTACTAAATCTTCGTGTGACAACATTGTTCATATTTCCATTTTCACACAATTTTAATTCTGTTAGATATACTTCTACTTTGCAGTGCTTTACAAACATACCCTGTTCAACGACCTGAAAAACAGAACAGGATCACATATCAGTCTGAATGTTTTCACATACACAAGCTTCAAAATATTTTGGAGAACTCTTCAAGAAACTGAAGTTCACATAATAGAAGACAACAAATGCAAAAAGCTACAACTAAAATATTCTCCTATTTTAATTCTCCTATAACTTTTTATTAATACAGTAAACTAGAAAGTAGTTTTTTCCATGATGATGTCTTACCTGTGCATAACATGACTTTCAAAGTGTTAAGTACAGCAGAAATCACAACCATGCAACCTTGATCCAAAGATAATTGACCAGAAAGTAAAAACACCCAAAGCTACTTTTATTTCCAAATACATTCATGGTATACTACTTCCTCAGAACATCAAGAGCAAGTTTTCACAGTTAAAGAGTACTTATCAAAAATATAATACTAGTAAAATCTGACTATCACATTTTTAAACAAAACCTTCCACTTACATTCTGATAACACATACATTCATTTAAGATTTTACCCACTCATTACAGTTGTTTATTATATGTTCATTTTTGAAACACAGATTACTGAATAGTTCAATATACAGGATGTTTTTGTTTTTAAATAAAAGTAAAATTTAGAAAAAAAATATTCAGGGTCACCTCTTAAATGTTTTTCCCTTTCATCTTCCAAAGTGTAACTGCAGTACTCTTAGTCATGTAGACTGCTCCAAAAATAACCATCAGCCTGATATGTGATACATCTGACAAATACGGTTAAAATAAAGCCACCAGCTAATTGCTAGGAGAGATCTGCTATCTGCTGTACAAATATAACTTACATGTATGTGCCATAGGGAAAAAAATCATTGCTTGTCTTAGCTTTAATGACTGTCAGTCATGGTATTTAAACAAAAGCACATCTTAATTCGAGCAGCTTCGTAGTTTTCAGCTACTAGAGTCACAACAAAATAGTGGCAGTAAACAAAACTATGCAGTATGGCCAAGACACTTCTAAGAATAAAAAATTACACTCTAGTGGTAGTACGTACAAGAAGTCTTAACATTATTTGACACAGATCAAATACAAAATTTTATCAGTTTAAAATTTGGATCCAAGTTTCAAATATAGCTGGTGTAACTAAGGGGATGAAAGAGAAGTATAATATCACGTTTCTGAAAAAAAGCAACCCATAAAGGCAGACAAGAAAAATAATAGTGAATGGCAAATGCATCAGAAATAAAAATGCTGAACTGGAATATGCTTCTCAGTGGATAACTGCTGTTTATATTGCCAGAAAATAACAAAGCTATGCCAGTTTACCTGGCCACTCATTATACTCCATGTATTTTTCCAGTTAGCTACTTCCAAGAGGAATGGAAGTTACTCTTATTTCACTGCTCTCTCCCTCCATCTTCCACCCAAACTGAAAAAAATACAGACTTTTTACTTTACCATGCTGATGGAAGAGTACGCAGTTTACTCAAATGCATCTTCATAAAAATAGAGTAACAAGTTGATAACAGATATATCTTTAAAGAAGGAGAGTTATTTTAATGGATTTCAGCTCTAACAGAACTAGTCAAAAAGACATTTCAGGGATGTCTCTTTAAACCAAAACTCAACAACTATTTTATCATATTAGAGAAAATATTATAAAACCCTTAAACAAACTGCTGTTGCTAGCCAAATTAATTTTGAAGACCTGAAATGCCTTCTACAGCTATATCTACAATTTATCTGAAGAGTGGACTGCAAGGAGGCAGCCAGCATGCATGCAGTTAGACCATACTTTTGTCATAAGGAAATGAAAGTTGTATTACACCAGAAATCATAAAACTAAATTCTAAGCCTAATATTTTTATAGTGATTTAAAAAGAATCAAAACAGAGATCCCTGTAACTGGAAAAATACACCCTAGTGGTCAATACAGAAAGGATAAATATACCAAAATGCATTTTAAAAACTAAGTAATTCAGTCCAGAGAGGATGCAACTGTAATCACAAATTTGAAAAACTTAAGAAATAACACAAAAAAAGATTGTATGATCAATAAACTGGTGAAATGTTCTACCACTTGAATAATAAGGGTGTTATGTGCTGGAGCAAACAAATTTAAAGATGCTAATTTTTCAGAATCTCGTATTGATGAAGGGCCACATTATCCACCGTACTTGCCTTGAGGTAAGCTTTTTGCTTAAAGAAATAACTCCCTTAGCAAGCGGCTGAGCACAGACTGTTCATCAGAAAGAAACTACCGATTACTCCACCAGTGTTAACATTATTAGAGCGAGGCTTTACACTAATATAGTCAATACAGTTTTGGAGTTATTCACCTAATTACAAAATCTTTTGCATTAATAGCCATACAAGCTTCTAAAGCAAATTCTTCGTAAGATATGTATCAAGAGAACTTACTTCCAGAAAAAGAAAGTATTATAGCCTTTGCATACCCCTGCCTCAATATTACACAATTAAGCCTCAAAAATCTGAATAAAAATTAGATACCAATAAGCAACTAAAGCAGGAGTTCTCTATATGATTATCATAGGCCAGGACTTAAAAGTCTGCTAATAAACTCCTGTGCGACTCCTGCATATTTGCAGGGCTATATCTGAATCATATTCATCCCAGTAGTTAGAGTACCTTGCGTGCAATTGGCTCTTGACCTTCCATCAATGTGTACCAGCTCACTAGCCTATTCCAGCCTTCAGTTGGCAAAAGGATGTAGTCCAGCTCATCAATGAGATGTTCCTTGAGAGACTGAGAATCACCATCTATAAGAAAGAGAAAGGTTATTTTCACTTGAATACTGTAATTCTGTACTTGAGGTTTTAATGTAATGTTTTTCACATGAACAACAGACAAAATACTTTGAGTCACAATTATGTTACTAGTATTATGGTGTTCAAAGCAGGTCTTCTGAAACGATGTAGACAAACTATCCAGTTCATGCTTAGTACACCTATCACAGGTGGTATTCCTTTATTGTATGAGTGACAACTTTATATTGCCATGCAATTATAAGCCCCTAGTTTGTTATCATACACCATCCTCCTAGCTTTCAGAGAAACCAATTCATTTCTCCCACTCACTTCACACATATTCCCACATCATCATGGATATTTCCACAGCTGAAAATGAGAATGAGTATTTAACTGTAGATTCAAAACAAAGTTTAAAGTCATTCACCCTGTGTCAGACCAGGAAAGTAGCCTGGTACAACCCCTTATTTAAAGGATCCTATGTGCTCTGGAAACAGTCACTACAAAATTCTTTGCAGGGAAGGGGAGATGTTGCACTTGAATGAAGCGCAACTTGGAATCTCTTAAGGTAAGCAGCATGCTTTTAGCTTTCATTCAATCCTTATTACTAGCAGTGATTCCAGATGTGAGCCACTTTGAGCTTCAAACATTTAGGGCAGCTGTCCCTCCATCTGGAAGCATCACATTGTAACTGGGAGCACAGTGTGAGGAGAAATCCACAAGCACTTCTCCAAGTCTATGTAACTCTTCACAAGATTCATATGGTATTTCTGCACTGATCTTATATGGTAAGAAGGTATAATTTGGATTCTATTATCTCCTAAAAATACCAATATTTCTTTTAAGGTTATTTTTTTTTTCCAAACTATCAAACAGATTTCCTGATTCTGACAATTCAGTCCCTCATATACAACACCATTTTCTTTGATAAACAATCAGCTACTCTAAATACCTACTGCCTCGTGCCCGCTTTGACGATGTATCTCTTCCTTTGAACATGACACGTGCATTACATCACATTCGATATTTTTTGCACATGTTGAGATTAACTGAAATCTCTACCTGTTACTTTTCATTGCTCTCACTTCATCCAAATGTTCTGGAAACAAGGGAGAAGCATTTAAGTAATATAAGCACAACATACTGCTTCAGTTTCCTGGAACCAGTCTTTCGTGAATTCAATTACAGTCTTCCTTATCACTGCATTACACAGCAGAATATCTGAGAAAGCATCACCATTTTAGATTTTTTTATTCTTTATATCAGATGCACATATTTAAGGAGAGCAGCATGAGAGCAGCTAGGGCATACTTTGTGCCAAAGACAAGACTAAAATCCAAACAGTTTCAGTGTCAGTTTATGCTACATAGAAAACCTAGTACAGAGGATTGTTGCTTTGCAGTGGGTGAAAGAGAAAGCTATTATTTGCTGGGCACTAATGCCTTTAATTTTAACAGGAATAGTAGATGTCGGAGGGTAACTGATTGCATGGAATCACTACCAATGTAGAGCTATAGTTTAGAACCATGAATGAGCAAAAAATTAAGCTCGCAACCCCTGATGCTGTTTATTTTGAAAGGGACACTGGTAGTGTCAAAACAACAGAACACATGTTTTCAGAAGCTTTCAGGAAAATGGTTAACATGACTTCAAATTTGGACAGCCAGTCCTAAAGTAAGCTTTATAACAACAGTAACTTTAAACATAATCTGAACATGTATGTAGATTAAATTATAAATGGTACAGATGAACTAACAGTGCTTGGCACAACTAGAAAACACCTATTTTTGAAATGGAAGACACAAAATAGATAATAAGCTAATACTACCTCACTGAGGATAACATGTTGCTACATCTGATGTCACTGAGATGTATCACCTGCACATCCCTGCCTCACTACAAGAACGCACAAAAATCTAAATCCTGATATTTCAGAAAACAAAACACAACATTCACCTGAGGCAAAAAGACATTAAAGTTTCTGGATGGAAGACAACATATTGACGTATATGACAATACAGCACCTTCTAAAAAGGCACTGGTCAGTGTCAGACATACACACTCATTCACACTCAATTAGTAGAATATGGTACAGCAAGTTTTATGAAAGACACAATCATCTTTAACATTTAATTTGTAAAATAATGAGATACTAAATACAGAAGTTTTGAATTAAGAAAGTCAAGAGTTCATCATAAACCCCCTGAAGTTGGAAAAACCAGTATTACTACATGCTAATAGAACAAGCAGTATTATTACATTACCTGTGACTGCAAAGAAGAAAACCAATTAATCATCTGCTCAGTTTTCTATCTGCTAGATTTTGCAGATTAAATATTAACAGCTTTAATGGTATTTTGATACTGGACATTAATTACAGAATTTGATGTGAAGATTAAAATATGTGGGAAAGTATTCTGAGACCTGTCTTCACAAATTTGGCCACAGTTCAGCAAAAGTCAGTCAGACCTGAGTAATTATAGTAGTGACAGAGTTTAAGATCCTTACAAGACCATAAAGAATATAGAAAACTATCATTTTACACAACTTAAGTCATTGAACTGAATAATACCATTGCTACAATTGTTTCAGAACTAAAGTAAAGACTTGGGGCTCATTTACAGAAGTAAGTTTTAGAATTCAAGTTAAAAATCTTAAATTTAAATCAACCAATTTGGTTAAACCACCAAAAAAGAGAAAACATAGTGAATTCAAGCTATCTTTTTGGTAACTTGACTAATTTTCAGTTCTCAAGATAACTCAAAATCTCATTATAAACCAAGAATTTGTACATTATTCCATATTTTGTTACCATCACAAAGAAGTTCCAATAATTGTATTTATAAAATTGTGATTTATTAGGGAAATCTATTCCAGTTCTGTTGTCATGGTCTGAAAAGAAACCCAAATTTTTACCTTTGTATATGCTGAGGTTCATTTACACTGCCAGCTTCAAAAGATGAACTACCTGTGACAATTTCACACTTAATGTACAATTGGCTTATATTGCAGTTAGAAGCAGTTACCTTTGAGTAGTCCAGAGTTATCAATAGGACCAGGGTACACATTCTGATCTCCCATCTGGTATTTGTCCCAGCTGTCAAAACCAACGTATTTTTTCCACTGTTTGAACCAGCGACTATCCACTAGATACCTTAAAAGGAAGAAGACATACATATTAATTATTGGCATGCTACTACTTCCTACCTCATTCATGATAACGCACCAGCATTCAGCAGCCCTGTGAAATGACAATGCTTTTCTCTCTGCTCTGCTAACCATTATCAGCATCTCCGACCAGCAAGGACTTTACCTGTGGTCAATTAAATATCTCACTGACAGGACCAGGTACAGTTTTTGCAAGACTGTCAATACAACATATCAGAGGTTGAAAAACGGTAAGTTGAAAAAGAAAATAAAAAAAGAAAATAAAAAATCCATTTTTTAGCATGAAGGATCGTAACCTTTAATTCCTACTCTTGATTTTTGAATTTGGGAGATTAAAGTTAAATCTCTATAATTAGACAGCCTTTTAAAAAGTGAGAGAGAACTTTTAATAAGGAATTGTCTACTGCTGGAGTTTTATTTATAACATTCTTGTGCAACTTAAAATTAACTTCAGAACTCTGATGCCTTGTCAAGAACAAGAGAGCATGTTTTCTTCTTCTGAGTCAACATCAACACAAACAGTAAACGCTCTGCTTTTGACAGAGGACTAGATGTTCCTCCTACAAATAATTATCAACATCACACTTCCATATAAAGTGATTATATCTCTAATCTCAGCTCTACAGTATTTTTACCGAGATTAAACTTATCACAGTCTGGCTTTTACCAAGTCCAGTGATACCTACATTTAATACCTTTTTGTCTAGAATTTCTTTAAGATCAAGATACCGAATTAGTTCAGTGATGCTCAGATTTTTATTTATTTTTTTAAGATACCATATGCATTATTTCTCCTTCCTAGAAGTATTCATCTTCTTCTGCCTGGTCTGTCCCAAACCTTTTGCTACTATGTTAACATGAAACTGAATTTAATTAATCTGACATGCCCTTGCCTTTTGCTTTATACACTAAGTTTCCATTCTCATGAACATACTTAAGGCCAGTAGCATGCCCCCCTTTCTCTTCTGCTGTGGCCACCCAGCTCTATTCCGTAAGAGCTGTAACTGTGTGTGGTCATAAATGCAGTCCCACCAAACCTGCGAACCTTGTCCCATTGGCTTCTACTTTCTAGACCTAAATTTGAATGAACTATAAATCTTAAGAAGGAATGATATAATTTTACACAGAAGAAAAACTATCATACAGGCAAACTGCCTTTAATTAATGACAAAGAAATTACTGTGCCTGGAGAATCATTTTACTTTTCAAATGCTTTGTGTTAAATGTCTTATCACACCCTAGGTAACAGAGTGATTAATACAAATTTTTGATAATAAAATTTAAGTGTGAGAAAGCTTGGGGTCCACTTTTACAGATTTTAGATATTTAACACTATCTATTTCAACATTTCATCAGCTTTCTTCTTCCATATCCAATTAATTTTGCCATCAACCAAAATTTGCTGTGCAGTATCTCTTTAGGGTCCTCCCTAACAGAAATGTTGTAACATTTCTATTTCCTAACACAAAGTGCAAAAAATCTTTCATCATTTCCCTTCACATTTCAGAATTTTGAATTTAGAAATCTTTCCAGGCTCAAATAAGAGCTTAATATTTTTTGTAAAAAGGAAGTTGAAAGGCCACTTATAAATCATTCAAGTGTCTAAGTATGATAAGAACTAAACAGCAGTCAAGCTCCTTTACCTCAAAGTAGAGGTAACTTGCACTACATGGAAAAGGAAGATTTACTGAATTTATTTAGCCAAGAGAAAAAATTTGCATGTATGGATTTTGAAAAATGCTAGCAGACACTATAGATGTGAATTCTTACAGCAAATCACTGGCTATAGGCATGTAAGTGCATGTACACATGTATCTACGTTTTATCAATATTAAGTGTTTTAATGAACATTCTGCTACTTTTGCTTCAATAGAAATCTGGTACAGGTGAGAAAAGCTATTTTGAGTTATTACTGAACACAGTCACAGTAGCCATAATCTCTCTTATCCTGGTTTAAGAATGGTATTCCCCAATTTAGTATTCGGAAAAAAAAAAACCCTATAAACTGCTCCCATTTTCCCACCCCATTAAAAAGCAGAGATTACAGGCTGAGATAGTAACAATTTACTGGAAACAGAAATGAGATAAGAAAAAGGAACAGTAACAGCAACAACATTAATAACAGTGGTGTAGAAAAGAGGGTGACTTACACACAAAATGCTCATCCTGGGGGACAATGAACAATGGTGGATGGGTTTCCCCTCCCGTCATACCTTTTCCCATGCTGAAGCCATACCCCTCTTCTCCCAAGCAGGAGCCCTTGACTCCCACCCCTGGGGGTGCTAGAGCATAATAACCTGGATATGCCCAGGGTTGGGCTCCCGGCTTCACTCCCTCACCGTGGAAAAATTAACTCTGTCCTCGCCAAAACCAGAACACCCCCATTACAAGAATTTGCTCTTAATCAAGAGATGAAATATTACATTTCCAGTAAGATTAGGGAAACCAGAAATTTGCATTCAAATGCCATATACTATCCTCATTTTATGCAAGAAGGATATGCCACATTAAAGATTATGGCGGGGAAGGGAAAAAAAAAAGGAGCACAATTACACCATGCTCAGTTTAAGGCAAACCAATCAACCTGCTAAAGCACTCCTGTAGCTAAAATCCAGACTTCTTAGCATTAATGGGAAAAGTCAAAGATTTATAACTTAAACCTTTTGACTCTAAAAACACATTCAACACAGCATTCTCACCAGGATCAACAAGACTACTCATCTGCACAAGAGAAGGCAAACCACCGGAAGGCAACTTAATTTATCTTTTCATCAGTGTTATAATATCCATGATACAATCAACCACCTGAAAACTAAGTATTACCGATGAGGGACGTCCAATTTAAGAGGAAACTCAAGTAAACAGAACTAAACCCTCTGCTAAACCCTCATTTCTTAAATGATATCTGATCCTTTTTTAAGGAAAAAATATTAAAAACTTGGGGCATGCACTTGGACCAAATACACTTCCGTGTAATGTGTGTTGTCCCAGATACAAAAATAGCATACCATCCATTAGTAAAACAGAGACCAACACATATTTATATTAAAATTGGTACAATGTTTTGCTTTTATTTTTGTTACTATTACCTAATGCAGGAAGGAGATCCAAATGAGTCTAATGCTACAATAGTTTTCTGAACTGTGGACCTGACCAAAAAGGCTACCCCAGAACTCCTCATCAAAGTTAAAATGTATGACATGTCCACTTCTAAGAATTATGCTTAAGAAATGTTTATTAACTGATGGAATCAAGATTCCACTCAACCAGGAAACACAAACTTTGCTCTCTGGAATGTCATCAGTTTAGCTAGTGAGCAGGATAACCAACCCATCTTCTGCTGTAAAACAAATTTAGACATTTGAACAAAGATTAAATTCAAGAACAGTTCAAATTTCTAGATATTCTGCTTTGAGGGGCAAACCTTAAAAACTAAGACAACTGCACAGCCAAATGAACTGGTTAACTCTAAAACAGCACATAACTGACATATATAGGTATTTAAAATAAATCAGTAACCTCAAATTGTTTGTAGGAAACGGTACAACCAAGTCACTCAGAGCCAATTGGTCAGTAACAGAACAATGGAATAGTCCCAAACCTTTACCTAAAAGTAAGCATAACTATACACGTACCATTTGTTGAAAATTACACTCAAATATGGAATTTTCAGTATTAACAATACTGGAAGTATTTGTACAGTTTAATTAGCTTTAGGAGTTTATTCTTGGTTATATTATGTATACTAAATTTTTTTTTGTGCAAGTAGAATCAAAAACTATAGAACACGTGAATATGTTCTCAATTCAAGTCTGGCCTACTTCATTACCCAGTATTTACTTCTGAGCAGAGCTTCAGATTGCTTCATAAGATATATCCGCTCTCTTCTGTAAAATGTTCCTTGCCTGTCTGAAGTGGATTATCATATAGAAGGGAAAATTTATACTCTAGAATCCTCTGGAATGCCAGATAATGGAATACAACATGGAAACGGAATGAAGCTGCAAAAGGGGAAGTTCATACTTGACATCATGAAAAGCCTGAGAGGGTGGCTGGTCACTGGAACAGGCTCCCTAGGGAAGTGGTCGCAGCACCAAGCCAGTCAGTTCAAGAATCATCTGGAAAACACTCTTAGCCATATGGTTTAGCTTTAGGCAGTCCTGAAAAGAGCAGGAAGTTGGATTCAATGTTCCTTATGGGTCCCTTTCAATTTGGGATATTTGGCCTTGGCCAGTGGTCAGTCCATCTGGAGCCGGCTGGCACTGGCTCTCTAAGACCTAGGGGAAGCTTCTGGCAGCTTCTCCTAAAAGCCACCCCTGTAGCAACCCTGCTACCAACACTCTGCCATGCAAACCCAATAAAATGGGGTCACCCAATTAAATTTACCAGAAAATACCGTATCCTTATGTATGACCAAAAGATCAACTGTAGAGACTGAAGGCAGCCCAAAAAAGGATGACTTACAGCCTTTGTGGGTTAACTTACAAGCACAAAAATTTGAAGCTATTACAAGACCTGTATATACACCTTCATGTCTTAAATAAAAACTCAACAAATAATAAAAATCAGTTTTAAGTTTATGGAAGTTTTAAAATTTCACAGCTGCATGACTACATGGATATTGTTCACTGAACAAAAGAAAATACTACAGGAAGCTTACTAACCGATTTCTAAAATTCTCCCATGGTTTGTAACTTTTTAATGTAATTCAAGTTCACTTGTGATTTACTGCATGTTTTGACTTAATAAACCTAATTAACATAATAGAAACATTACACAAGTACAACAGCATTCATTCTTTACCTCAACATATAAGTTGATAGAAAAATATCTGAACAGTATGACTAAGATCTTGGTATTTCCCACTGCTGTCAAAAGCATTCTGAATGCTTGTGACCATTATATATAGAAAAAATTAACCTGTAACCTAGATTTATTTATATTGACCGATACACCAGCTCTTTGAATTCAAAATCAAAACAAAAAGCTTTAATATGCAATAAAGACATTTCCCAGAAAGACACTCATTCTGCACTGTATACTGCTGGGACATCGTATCTTCTGAACAGAAGCTATTTCACTTTTAACAGTAAAACTGTGCAAATTGTCCAGAGAGATAGGTGAGGACTTTTTTTACTCTCCTCACAGTGCATGAGTACAGATTAAGCAATACAGAGGACAAAGTGGAACAACTGTTTTGCAGAAAGCAAATTAGGACTTCTGCTTAAAGGCACAGCATCTGATTTTTGCTCTTGCACAACCGCAACTATAAAAATACAGATGTAAGAATGGGTTTGTATCTGTATTTCCACTTCAAGGTGACAAAACTTGCTTGACCAAATACACTTATAATTAATGGAAGCCTTCAAATTCAATTTTCTTCCAGAATTAACAAGTTCTTCAAGTTCAAAATGGCAATAATTATTCTACTCTATCACAGAAACCATACCATCTTTCTATTCAAAATATAGGTAAATGCACAAGAAAAAAATGCAAGGGTCAAAGACAAAAAAAAATATATAGTTTACCGGCCATTTTCAAGAAATCCAAGTATTCCAGACTCCTCTTCAGAAATAAGTGTTTAGTTCAATAAAATGTACCAAGATTTCAAACCAACTAATCCTCACTACAGCACACAATAATCTCCACTCCCATAATGTGCTGCAGTAGCCTAAGCAGCACACTCTTCATCCATACCATCAAGAGATTGACCAAAAAGTATGATTCAGCCAAAATCAGTGGAGGGCAATTTTATGTTAAAATTTATGTTAAAATTTTATTAATTTTATTTAAAATTATGTCAAAATTTATGTTAAATTTATGTTAAAATTTCAGTGTGAATATTATATTAATCATGTAAGTATTTTGTATACTCTTAGAAATTCTCCATTTAAGTAAAGACTTTTCATTAAAAAATAATCTAACAAATCAATTTTCAGGCAAAAGCCTGGAACACACATGATTTTAACATGCTCTCACCCCACCTAATCAATTAACAGAATAAAAATGCATCTACTAACTTCCACTCTAAGTACTGTCCAGAAGAATTTAAATCATTGTAAGCCACTGGTCACATGCAGCACCATTCCATTGGCTGTGAGAGAAACCTAACACCAAACTTCAACCACAAGATTTAAAAGTCAAAATCAGCAACTTAAACCTCATTTGAATAAAAAACAACAACAAGCCCATCCAACTCCTACTCTATCCTCGGAACACTGACGCTATGTTCCTCGCTTCTCATTTCATGAGGTTATCAAAATAATTTAGAATATCATTCTGAATATTATTGAAGTCCAGGTCCATAACATCTCATCATGCCCTCAGTAAAATCAAGTAAAATCTTCCATTAACTTTCAATCTAGGCTCTGCTCATGTACAATGCAATGATGGACAATGAAATGTGGAAAACACTGAGAGGACAATAGTGAGAAAAAGGTACATGGCCTAACTCTTGGGGATATCCTATGCAGGGCTGAGTTGGACTTGAGGATCTTTGTGGGTCCCCTTCCAACTCAGCATGTTCTTTGAAGACCACTGTGTAAAATGCTATTAAAGCTAAGCACTTCAGCATCAAGGCTGTCATCAATGATGGGCACTGCAGGGTTTTTAAGCAGGGCTACAGATGTCTGTTCATCAAGATTCATGAGTTTTCACAGCTAGAAATAAAATGCTTATGTTCAGTGGAGAAATTAACTTCTGGAAGAAAAGTCCTTTAAGGTTGAACTTATCATATCTACTAATCACTCACTGGAAAGGATTTTTACCCCACTTCATTTTTACTTACTCTCTTCAGTGACCAAGTATGACAACTGAAAAGGCAATGAAATTCCCACAGGTTAAGAAAAGAGCATTTGTTTCACTGTCGAAGAAATGTACTGCTTGGATAGCAACAGTACTCTACCTAGGTTCAGCAGAACTTCAGAAGTGATGTGTATCAGACACATCTGAAAACTAAAAAAACAATACTTCTGTGGTTTTACTAATTTGCAAGTCCTAAAAACCAAGAAGAGATTAAGAATCTATCTCATCACTCTTGTGAAGTGATGACTGGCACCAAAATTCATTGGCTAACTGGGCTGAAAATCAACATCTTCATTCTGGCCTAAACCTGACTAGCTCCAGTTTACACAGTGTCTTAAATCTTTATCTGCTTGTTAAAAAATCTTTATCCTAGAAGACATCTTCCTCTTACGTAACTATTTCAGCACACAACCCAAAATTCTAGGAAAACAGAAAAAGGTTCTCTAAGCTCTTCTCTGAAAGACAAGGCCTCTGCTTGCTCTGTGAGATTTTGAGATGTCTGAACTCATTCTAAATGAACACCTTCTGTCACATGTGGACACGAGAACTGGACAGTAGAATGGTTTCACTAATACATTTTGTATAAGTACATATTTCTACTGCTACTTGGTATTCCCTATTCAAACATCTAATGACTGTAATTGTTCCCTTAAAACTAAAACTCCATGTGATAGTTTTTGTCCACTCTAAGTGTCTAATTCTTATCCAAGTAACTTCTATTTTATCATCAGATCACAAATTGTTATGGCAAGCAGTAGATGAAAGAAGCACAGTGAGGAAACTCTGGGATGAAGAGAGAGAATCAGTGGTAAAACTGACTGCTGAGCTGTAGCTACTTTTAAGTCACTATTACTCACTTTAAGTAAAACATTTACTGGCAGGTGATACCTAAAGGTGAGAAATGTGGTTACATATCCTAGACCATGGAGGGACAGTATGTGCAAGAGGCAGCCAAGAGTATGAAAGCATTTGTAATGACATATCTGAGCTATTGAGACAACATCTCTAAGACAGCCACAAAAGAACAGGAACTACAGGGAAGTCAGGGCAAAAGGTGGTTTTAAAGGTAAAATCAAGAAATCACCCTTTAATACAGTGAAGAAGTAACAGAGAAATCACCTAAGAAGTCACACAGAGAAACAGTCATCCCCTCTATAACAAAAATATTCCAAGATCAATGAATTTCAGTACTGAAAACTGTACTTCCATGATACTGTAAAAACAGAAAAACCTGGCAAGGTTCTCAAAAATATCACTGCAGCTACAAAGGCATTAAATTACATCATCAAGACCAGTTGGTCACACAAATTATACTGTGCCTAAAAATCTGATCAACATCAACAGCTCTTCAAGTTCTGACGACACTGAGCTCAGATTTGTCTGCAGCTGTAACAACCAATAATTTTTGTCATTCTAAATGAGAGGGTAAAATCTCCTCAGATAATAAATTCTCCTCACTTGCCAAGCACCAGTAGAATTTCAAAATAGTGAGACATAATTGTATGGATGCTAAAACTGAGACATACAACAAAATGCAGCATTTTTTCTTTTCCTAAGCACAAGTCTAGATCTTTCAACCACAGAACCCAAAGATCCTTTGGACAATAATGCAAGAAGTAAAACTTACATTAATTCAAGTTCTGTGGAACAAAAGTGTAGTTTTCATACTGACTTTACTAATGAAAGGAGACATTATTCAAAAGAAATAGTAAGTTCTTTCTTCACAGGAAGTTCTTTATTGGAAAAATCTGATGTTTGTTTAATGTATGTTTGGAAAAATAAGATAAATGGAGAGACGGAATAATCCTCAATTTCTCAGAGTTTAATTTATTAACTGTCCATAAAGAATGCAAAAAAGATTACTGAGGCAAACTAGCCCAAAATCTTGTCCCTGCAGCTGAAGCAATTAAAAGACTAACCTTGTCTGTCCATTTGAGCAATACAGCTTAATGCCTACTATTCCCAAGCTACCCTTAAAAACATCTAATGGAACAAACTCTACAGCTTACTAAACCACTTATTCAACTGTTTTCTAATTCTAGCAATTCTTCTTCCAATATCTAACTCTAAAAATGTAGCATTTCAAGTCAATTTTTTTCTTTCTCTCTGCGGTGCACATGAAGAACTTCATCAGCCACTTCACAGATGCTTCTAAGATTTGCCTCATTCTTCAGCTGCTTTCTTCTTAAGAGAAAACCCCCAAAGCTTTATACTTCCCACATGTAGCTTATTGCTCTCTCCACTCTAAATTCTGAAGAGCATGGAAAAGACTTTCCATCTATAAGCCAGCATTTTTAAAAGGATTGCATTTGAGTATTTTAAAGCTCAAACAGAACAAGCTGGTATGTCATTGCTGAATTTTTTTTCAGCAGTATTTACTATTGAATCAATGAAATTCTGAATCATGGCTTACAGCACTTTAACTGTTGTTTCCTTACTACTGTCCCAAAAGATAAAAAATCCATTGACAAATACCTCTAAAAAAGCATTTGGACTAAACATACCCTTTAATTTGTGAAGATAGCTGCACACTCGAAGCATAAATCCTATGAATGCACAAGCATTTATACAGCTCGATTTAACAGTTCACAGGTAAAACTTAATGGGACTTCGCTGTAGCTTATTCAGTTTTAAAACACTTGACCTATATCAGTGTCAGTCACAGCTAGATACTTTCACAGAACATTTAGAAGCTTTTCCCACCTAACTGATTCTTCCGTAATAAAATATCGAACACACTAAAAAATGTAAGCAGCACAGTAAACTTACTGTTTCGGACATGCTGTCAACTAGTAATAAAAGTACAATCACTTTGAACAATATTAACTGCTTGAAACATTGTTTTTGGAATTGGGAACTGCTCAACAGAACCATAAAAATACAGTCTTGAAAGACGTTAAGCCTGAGCACACTTTTACTACCACCGGTCATTTTCAACACTACCATGCAAATTCATTTCCTTTTTCTAGTTTCTTACACTCTTCCAGTTTCAAGAGCAGTCTGTTCGTATGCCAAAACTGAACATACACTCAGCAGTATTTGAATAATGCATCAGAATGTATGCTTCTGACACATGCTGCAGTATCAACACTGTTAAATATAGTCTTTTATAGAACTGGAACAGTGAGTGATGACAGCTGAAATGAGGTGGGCTAGTTCTACTTCTGTGTATTCATAGTTAATTTTCTGTAAGTTAATGCTTCAGCCTTTGTCTTTGGGTGACAGTTTCACACAGGAAGAGATGAAGAGGTTGAGTCGTGGAAAAGTGTCAGTTCCTTATTTTTTTCCCTCCTAAAAAAAGGTCTCATTTCCTTGCCTCATAGAACTACAACTATAAAAGCTCAATTACCAAATACACGGCAAAAAGGGGTGCTTATTTAACCTAATTATTTTCAACCGTGAATTATTCTGTTGACAATTTTTATGACACACAAAGAAATATTTTACGACTGACCAGAAAAGCACATTTTTCAAACGTTCGTTGTCGAAAAGGTATCATAAAGGTCCGTTCACACCTTCAGGGGCTCTTTCTTAGGAAGCTAACACGTTTACAGTCGCAATAAAATTCCAACTCAAGGCTTATCACAGCCACGGACGGGCATCAGGGCACCTAGGCCAGGGTAGAGATACCATTTCTGACAACGTGAAGGTGAAGCCGGGGCCATTTCAACCCGGATAATGGAAGAAACGCCTGGTTGCAGAGCTCTTCTTCGTCCCCACCTCAATACTCCTCGCGCAGCCAAAACAAGCCCGCCGCGGGCTCGGGGCCCGCCATCCGGGGCTGCCACCCGCCGGCGCGCCCCAGCAGCCGCGCCGCTCCCTCCCTGCCCTCCGCCGCAGGGCGCTGACCTCGGTGCCTCCCCGCAGCCCGGGCCAGGCCGAGGCCCCGCCGCACCCAGGCGGCCGCTCCCCGCCTGGCAGGAGCTGCGGGAACCGAGCGGCGGGAAGCGGGGGGAACAGCACTGCCTCCCTGCCCTTGTCACCCGCCTCCACTTTCCCGGCAGCGGGAGGGACGTCGAGCCGCCCCCGGGAGCGGGGTGGGGGGGCGAGGGGAAGGAGGTCGGTCCCTCCGGCAGCCAAGCGGCCCCGGGGGCGGGGGGCGCCGCCCGCGCCGGTCCGCCCGAGCCCCCCCGCTCCTCCCTCACCAGGTGTCGCCCTTGCGGAGGGCGGTTTTGAGCAGCGCCGCGACGTCCGTGCGCTGGGTCTCCAGATCCGCCGCGCCTCCCTCCGCCATCTTCTCCGCCCGGCAGCGGCAGCGGCGGCAGGGGCAGGAGCGCGCCGCGCTGCATGCTGGGAGTGACGCCTGCGGGGGGCGGCCACCGCCCCGCCCTTCCCAGAAGCCGCGGGGCGGGGGCCGGCGCGGGCCCGTGCGGTGCAGCGCCCCCTAGCGGGCGGGAGGTCTTTCGTCCCGTCCACCCGTCCCGTCCCCCGCCCCACCCACCCCGGGGAGGGACGGGCGGAGACATTTCCCTCAGTGCCTTCAATCTGCCCTCAGCGCCTGGATCGAAGCGCAGGTGTAATTAGATCCCTTGTGCCTCGCTACCAGATGAGTGGTTTGGATCACCATAATTCATATGATGAAACGGTGTGTGTTGTGCAAATACTGTGGTGCGTTCAAATAGTCTGTGTCACTCGCATTAGCTTTTCCAGACCTTTGCAGAAACCAAGGGATAACTTGTGTTTGTTTCAGTCGCTCTTGCCTGAGCCTTGTACAAACAGTGCAACCTGTTGCTTGGCATTTCAGATACACACAAAAAGAAAAAAAGTGCCACGTATTACGTTACATAACCAATTTCTCTCTGTCTTCACGTTTGTATAGAGATTTCAAAGAATCAAAACGGTGTAGGAATCTAGGGCTGGGGTGCCGGTTACAAATATTTGAAAACAAAAGTTTGTTCCTGTAGATCTAGCTGGTGTTAAGGGCAATGACTGCAATTGTATACCTAGCCCCCTTCCTCCGCCCAAGTCATTACACCCAGCCGGATTGTGTGACTAACACCAGCAATGTATCTTAGGCTGCCAGTTAACTATTACAAGCTATTAGGCATTAATAGCTAATTAGCACATAGAATCTGGTACATGTAGCTGTTACAAATAGTGCTAGAAAGTGCTATTTAGATATGCTCGCTGCAAAAAAAAAAAATGAAAGCAAGGCTGTTATGCAGACAGGGTAGAACAAAGCTAACTATTTAGTAAGGATTATCAGTGAGGATGATGATATGGAAGTAAAGACAAAATTATAATACGAAAATCGTGTTGAATATATAAGACCTCTCAGGAGCTCAGAGTGACTGGCAATGACATGGCTTCTCTAAGAGCTAGAACATGAAATTCCAGGAGGAGGGACAAGGAAGTAAAACATAAAGGTTACAGAGAGCTGTGGATCTAATCGCTACCTTTAATGAGATAAAACTTAACTGAATAACAAGAGGAAGGTTTCCAGCCACTTCAGGAATAAACTTCTGGGTTAGAATCTCCAAGTTTAGAAAGAACTTTGCAAGTTCCCACCCCACACACACCAGGGCTTGACAGATAAGAACAGTGTTTACACACTGAAAGTTATCTCTGTGCCAAAATTGAATTTATACAGAAATTATATTTTCATGGAAATTTTGAGGAAAATATTTCTCAGTCTGTGGTGCTGGAAAACAGCTTCATTGTTCATCAGGCTGTAGCAGCACCATCAACAGCTTACTTTGCCAAAGGTTCACCTGGAGCCTCTGTGCTTTGTGTTGCACAACTGCAGTTACTCAGTTAAAGGTCTCCTATTCCTGAGTTCAGCCTGTCTGTGGTACTACACAGGTATTAAGTGGTACAAATAGAGACAGCAAAGCATACAGTGTGCCATTTGAAGAACTTGAAGAACTGCCATGGAGAGACAAGAGTAAGGCTCTTTCTGGGCCTACCAGTGCTTCATGTGAAACAATTGTTTTTCGTAATGGAACAGTGTCCAAAACTTAACTCACATTCTTGGAAAATGCACATTAGTGTTAAATTGGGGGGGGGTTAAGCTTTATTGGTGGGCAAGGAATTGTTTCCAAGTACCTCTGTCCTAGATCGTGCCTAAGGATCTTTAAATTTTAAGCTGCCTGTTAAACAGTAACAGCACTGGACATAGTGAAGAATGACCTAAACCACTACACCTACCTTCTCTAATGAAACCCAAGCATTTGTAATACAGATTTGTATCTTACTACTTGTGTTATAAGTGAATGCAAGACATAGTAAAGCTAGCTGAGGTAGTGGCCCTTCCAGTGGGCCTTCATCCTTGCCTGACTTTATTGCTAATGGATGAATTTCTGTAAACATGGGTTTTGTGGCTCTAAACCTTCATCTTAAAAAAGGATGCAATTAATACAGTATATAGCAGCACAAACATTCAGCAAGTGGGCAGCATATAACAAACTGTGTAAAGGGATGATTCTATTGATTCCCAATACAACATAGAGTTTAAGCTCTCAGTTGTTGTTTTCAAGTCAATTAGTGGACTTGGCTAACGAAGCTTAAAATATGACTTGGTCTTTGGGGATATGAGAAGCCCTGCATCTCCATAGTAGAAACTTATGTACACAATAATTTCTGTAAAAATAACAGACAACTTCAAGTCTCACTCACAGGTAAGATAGAATAATTGACTTCACTGCTTTTTATTTTCTTTCATGAGCACTGCCATGGTTTAAGAGTGGTACTTCCAAATTTAGTGCTTCCACTGAGACTCCAAACCACAGGCTGCTCATTTGGTCTCCCTTCCACTCCCCCATATCTCCTGCAGCATGGCTGGAGAGAAGAATTGGAAGCCCTAAAGGTGAAGACCATGGTTGAGATAAGAACAATTTATTTGAAACAGCACTGCACTAAGAAAATGGACAATAACAGCTATAATTTTAATAACAAAAGTGTTCAAAAGAGAGAGAACAATCCACATGCAAAACTGCTCACTGAAGAGCTCGACCTGACCACAGCCACACCACCCCAACCACTCCCTCCAGCCCAGAACCAGCTCCACAGCATTGCTCCCTGTGGCTTCCTTAGCTGGCCAGAAGGTACTCCTTGGCCCAGGAAGAGGCTCCCTTTCCCCTGGCAAGCACATGAGGTGGCACAGGATAAATCCTGGGTCCTGGCTGTGGCCCCGCCCAGCTACTGTAAAATGAACGCAGTCCAGGTCGGAACCAGGACAACCACCTACACTACTTCTGGGAATTTGTGGAGGGGGTTCAGATTTCCCTCCCCAGTGGTCTGTGGTGAGTTTACAGCCACTGGTGGCCGCATGAATTTCCTTTTCAGTTTGAAACTGCATCAGACACAGAGTTTGACATTTTAGAATGGATATGATGAGTGTATTTTCTATGCAGTGTTCAAACATCCAGTTAGGAAAACATAGATAATGTCACTTTTGGTTGATAAATATGATAAATATGTTTTTGTGAATTTAAAGTGAAGCAAAAAGTTCATTACTAGTGCCACCACTGCTGATTTTGTTCCCTATCCTTTTTTTTATACTGCATGGAAATTGGTAATTTTTAAATAGTAATGGAATTGTATGCCTCTTTTAAACAGTTCAGTAAAAACCCCAAGAAAGCAGAAATAACTGTAGGCTAAAGTTAAACAAGACAAAGCAGCGCTTATGTAAGGTAAACATGAGGGGAAGATACGGGAACAAAAATTCGGTATGTAACAAAATTGGGATAACCCAAGAAAGCATGAGTTGAATGATGGACAGAAGCAGATAAGAATATACATTTTTTAAAGAGAGAAAGAAAATGCAGGATAAATTTGAAAGACTGAGAGACAGAGAAATAACATGTAATTAAGGTACCCATTTCTGTCCCAGACATGAAACTATGACTGCACTGTAGGTTTGAATCTTATTCCTAATCCAGCCTGTGCATCATCTACCTCATTCACAGAGGCTGAACACAGCCATATAAACTCTTGTTTCAGCTAGATGGAATTGAAATTACTAGCTATTATTGCAATAACACTTGTTGGGATAAGAAAAAAGCCAACATTTAAAAATGTGTTGGTTTTTTATTCAGTCAATTTAATCAGACTTACATTTTTTCTACATTTTTAGTAATTAGTATTACCAAAATTCTCTTTCATATGAGAGAAAAAGACTGTTGAAAAAGGAAGGAATAATTTTTAAGCGTGTATAAAGCTACATGCACAGTTTTTCTTTCACCTTCTCACCTTCATGTTCTAAGTCTAGAATCAGATATCCTGGGCAGATTAAGTCAGAAAGATCATAGATGTAAATATAGGGGAATGATGATAGAAAAAGTTCTGTGAGATTAACAAAGGATGTCCCAAGAATATTTCTAATTTAATAACAATGGAAGAAAATCCAGTGTCTTTCATTTTCTCCAATTTTGAATTTTTTAAATATGGAGAGCATTCTTTTTCTGATTTTAATTTTCTGAGGAATGGCTTTTAGTAACACTATGAAAAGAATTAAAAGAAATACGTTCTAAATACGGTATATAGAAATATTAAAATTATATTTTACGTTAACAAATGTAGTTAATAAATGGTGTTCCTATTGATTAAACATGTGCTTAACATACAATTAAATAAATGATAAATTCTAATGGCCTAGGACTTGAAATAAGAATGTCTGAAAAATAAGCTTTTTAGTGATCTGATCAGATATTAATATATACAATGATTACCCATTTTCCACAAGATGAAATTACTTCCCATTTCCTTAATTCAATGTTTTTTTCCACACAAAACTCCATCCTATTTTAGATTGTTACAAATTAGTCAGAATTTTTATGTGTGTTCACAAATGTTTGTCCTTTAGGAATTTTAAACACAGAAACTAATTTCAAAGGTATGATGGTTTTAGCCATGGTTGTCTGGTATGTCAAAATTATTATCAATTCCTGTATTTGATTTGCACATCAGAATGAATCCAAATTTTCTCCTGTGTAGTTGCTAAATGAGCTGTTTGGTTTTGAAGGCAAGAGATAAAATTAAGTGCATTAATTGTGCCTAGAGCTTGTCAACAATGTAATTCAAGAGACATGGTTTTAAAAGGATGATTCATTATGTAGGCTTTAAGCACTAGGTGTTGGAGATACATGAAATCTAAACACAATATAGAAGTTAGGTTTTGTAAGATTTGCACATTGTATGCTAAAAATAGACTCCTATTCAAGAAAAATAATTGGTACTTAAGTGGAAGGAGATAATGCTGAGATTTATAGCAGGACCTAATACAGCCAACAGACAAGTTGCAGAACTAAATGTTGTTGGCACAAGTAGAATTGTTTCAGCATATTTTTGCTGTTTGGCTATCTAAAGTATGAATAAATTCACATTCAATTCATTAACTAAGTATCACTGAAATGCAGCAGAAAATGCAGCAATATACCAAATACATTAGAACAACTTCACATTTTACATGCACAAACATGTATGCGTATGAATTATAACCATTAAGGAAATATCTCATTGAAGGTAATTTCTTTTTTATACATGGCACACAAAATTACATAAAGGTACATTTTAGTACTCTACATTTTAGATATGTGGTTTCTGCTTTCCTTTTTCAAACCTCCTTTAGAATAAAACATTACTGTTACTGTGGAATCTGGTTAGACTTACTGTAACCAGAAAATATATGCACACAATCTTGTAAAGCAAAGAATTTTCAAAGTAGAGTGTCAGTGAATTTGTAAAAGGAAAAATAAAACATTTTGACTGAGAAATAAATATTTTGATCAAAATATCTCAGACACAGGGAAGCTTTAGAAATTGAAAAACTCTTGAGTTGCTGCTCTGGCATTCCAGAAGAAGCTACAGGAGCTTTTGGTGATTAGAGAATTTTTCACAGAGTAAGTGAAAAAGTACATTTGTTTTAATGAATGTCAGTGTTGTCCCTTGCTGTGTGCATGCAGGAGTATAGTGAGAGGAAACAATGGCAAATTGTGGTATCTACATACAATCCAGTCATCCTGGAACCTTTTGCACAGAAAGCCTCTTTCAGCTTCTGCAGTGGGATCAAACTGCCTCTTGTAATAGTACATGGAAAAGTACAAAATAGTACATGGAAGTACTTCAGGGGATGGTCAGTCAGTATAGGTCAGACTCATGCCTTGTTCAGATACTGAAAAAATTATTCAGATATTGACTGTTGACATTTGGAATGACCTTTAACCTATAATGTAATAAAAAAAAATAATCACTGATTGACAGTCAACCTTGTAAAATTAAATTATTTTCTTTTGAATTTGCAAGGATCTCTGAACAAATACATAAAACAACTGTATTTTTTTTCTTTTTCTCCTTTTTCCTGAGGTGACAATGAAGCAGAAGTGGTTTCAAAGAGCTCTGGGTCAGAGCTGACACATCCCCCAGGCCCTGATGCTTCCCCATTTACCTCATGCCTCCTCACTCCATTTCCCTGCATCCAAGCGTGCTGGAGCAGTACAGTTTCTGGAGAGGCCAGGCCTTTGCACCAGGAGTGGGACCTGCTTTTTTGCAGGGTCAGAACACCCTCTTATCACTGTCCTACAACTTTTGTGCTCATACTTACGTTTTTTTTTTTTTATTTTACAATTAATATTTGCATATTAAGTGACCCAGTTTTCTACATTTTAGAGAACATCCCTTGACTGTATCACAATGCAAGAGAGTACTTTGGCTGAAGGGGTTGGCTGTGCACAAGGAAGGTGTGCTGTCCTCACTGATCACAGGACCCACCACTGTGATACGAAACAGACCACTATGGTGAAGTCTTGCTGGATACATTTTTACCTCTTGAGATGTCATTTTCAGTGCATTAATCTTGTAGGTGCACTGAAACTCTCCTCACCCGTTTCTATTTTGGGGTGATCTGTGTGAATATATAGGAAAATATCTGGTGTGAAAAGGTGCTTGAGGCTAGAAGCAATTAAACTGAGGATGGGGCTGTGGTTTCTTTCAAGTAAATGTGTCATCCACACTTCTGCATCCTGGTCATTTTGGTAGGATCCTGTATGGCATTATTTTTTTTTTTTTCTGAGGAAATGATGAATTTCCATCTCCCCAGCCATTTGCACCTTTTTTTTGATTCAAGCAGGAATACTGGAATATGATCCTCCATGATATGCCCAGGACATACACACATACTTCAGGTAGATTTAGGTGGATCCAACAGCCTACAGATTTACAGTAATTTGCTTGGTATAACTCACTGTTGCTTTCATTCAAGAAAACATCTGAAGATCTGGATTTCCATACACTAGAAAGCCACTGTACTTGAGTGCTTTCTTTGGACTGGATGGGATAGTTTAACTTATGCTCCTAGGAGCAAAACCATTTTTCTTGACCATTTCTTCTTCCCTCCTGATCTGTGACAATCCAAGACTCTTCAGTTTGTGCTGGAAAGTCTCTTTCCATCTTTTCTTGTCCACCTGTTTGTCTCTTTGAGGGCCTCTTTGAGGCCAAGAGGGAAAACTGCTTTTAGACTCTTGAGACAATTCAAGTAAGCTGGTTTGACTTTTCTTTAGGATAACCAGGATGTGCTTTTGAAGACTAGTGTAAGTACTTTAAAAATACTGTCTCATGATAAAACTATGACATTAAAATTTCATATTTTCTGTCTGTGGTTCTGTTGATTCAGATGTCTCCATAAAAGGACTCACTGGCCTAAAAAGGTGTAATTAGAGTATGTGTTACCCTTGATAATACAGGAGAGGAGTAAAAATGAAGAACAAGCTCACCATCACAGACAGAACTTGCACTGGGACAGGGATGTCAGAGTGGAGGTGAGCTGAGTAAGCATTAGCTGTGACAACGTGGAGAGGGGTGAAGTTTTGTATTGACTTGTACTGTGTTGATATTACATTATTTTTAAAAAGTCACTAAAATGCACAACCAACACACCCAAAACTAACACCAGAAAATTAATAAGGTGTATGGACTTTGGTTTCGAGCAATTGTCATCATCATTCTCAAACTTATTTACACTAAAAGTAAATTGGCTTGCTCTTACATATATGTGCAATTTCCAGGTGTACCATTAAGAAATTTTGCTTGCTATGACAGCCAGAACTGCATTACAAATTGTACGGTTGTGTTACCAGACACTGAAATGGCTCTTAATTCATCTGCTGAGGACGATATTTTGAACGTGAAAGTGTAAAATATTTAACATTTCTGTCTTGTCAGAGTGTGTTTAGCTACACCCTAAATTTTCACAGAACTGACCCATTTCTGTAAAAATAGATCAAAAGCGATCATTATTATGGATGAACATAGATGAGTCCACATGACTATTATTCATGCTTCATAAAAGTTCTATTTAATTTTTTAAATCTGTTGCTATATGTTTATGATGTAATATAATCTTGGGTCAGGAAGGATAGGTAACCATTATAACGCAATAAAAACCAGCTTCACCAGATGAAGGTATTAATTTAAGGGTGTTAATTTAAACAATAGTTAATAAATAAATATATTTTATGAACATATTAAGAGCTAGACTAATCAAAGCTTTAAATTATGATAGATTAATAAAACAAAGCTCATTAATTTGGCATAGTAAAAACACATATAATCAAAAAAGCTGGAATAAGCACAAGCTTACATGAAGAGGAAAGCACCAAGCGTTTAATCTTATGCTTGCTGAGATAATTGTAGAAATTCAGAGTAACTTCAGCTGGAAGTCACAGGACATCAGTAGAAGGCAAATCTGCTCTCTCTCAGTGTTATCAATGCCTGCTTGGATGTGCTGGGGGGATGTGGAAATGATGTACAGGATGGCATTTCATGCTTCCTACTCTCTGCTCTGGAAAGAAGGGAGAAACAAAGAAGAAGAGGTAACCTACTAACATGCAGTCACAGGAACAGGGTTTTAAAGCAAAGATTGATGGTCAGTCAGACACATTTATGTATATTCCATAAATTCATAATCTGGTAGGAAAATGAGAAATCATCAGAATACTTAATGGAACATTTAAATTGCCAGTGAAATTTAAGGTGTTTAAGTAATTCTAGCTGAGTTATACTATGAAATAAATGGCCTCATTAATCTGAGTCTGTAATAGATTAAGCTGTCCTTGCATTTTCTTTTGCTAGGTTTCCTATAGATGAAAGCCTTGTGCATTTTGGAGCCCCCTGTGATTTCTACGAAATTTGAGAGATAGGTAGTAGTCTTAAATTTATTCAATTCCATTAAGGAAGGATGTCTGGAAAGAAAAGAAAAAAAAAAGCCACAGAAAGATGTTTCAGCATCTCTCTGAAAATCTGTCCCTTGGGATCACCATTAAAAAAAAAAAGCAAAGATCTGAAGTTTCACAGCATAGGAAATGCTTCAATAAACCATGAGATAAAATCCATAAAAGAACGAGACTTCATTAGTTTCAGAGCTCACAGAACTTGTTATCATTCAGCTTGTTTAGCAACTTCAAATTTTAGACAACGTTTTTTTCTTGCATATGTGACATGAAGCTTAACAGGGTATTGGATCTTCTGTATCTGTGTAAGGCTCCAATGAAAACAAAAAACCTCCAGCCGCTGTTCCCTTAATGATTTTCTTTCTGTATTGTTATGTGTACCAGGAGAGAAGGAGTGGAGAAGGCAGGCAGGGAAAGCATAAAAGGACCGAAATGATATTTTGAGGATTTGGTGAGGCTGTATCAGCGTTCTGCCTTCTGACATCTGCTGGCAAAACCTCTCCATTGCAATGCCTGCTCTGAACTTTTCGGAAATCCCTCCCCCAGAACTCTATGGACTTCTTTGACATTTGTAGGTGCTTGACAGCAGTGAAAACCAGGGCAGTTGTGGATAAGGGAGTAACTTTGGTGGCTGTCAGGAACAACAGATATGCCATGAAGCTTAAAGTGGAAGGAAAACAAAGAAGATTTATATAGTGGGTTTATCACACTAGCAGCAGCATCTCTCTGCATCTTGGGCTATGCCTTCTGTATAGAGCAGAGAACTGGACTGCTTGAAAAAGCAAACGTTTCCACACCAATCTCTAAGAACTGAACTTGCTTCCAGTTGCCAAATGCCAGCACACCTGCCTGACACTGCAGCTACTGTGTCCCCCAACCACAAGTAAAAATTCCAGTTTTGCCCATTATGAATACGGTATTTCAGGACCACAAAAACAACTGGTTTGAAAATATATTTTTAGAAAAAAACTATACATGACTAATCATTGGTCAGAACGAAAATGTCAAAATTATTCTCATGACCATAGAAGATATATGCCCAAGGTTCTAGAACTCCCTCACTACTTATAATCCTTATATTATATTTGGGCTGTATTTTGGCAAATGAGAATTACACACATCCAAGATCAATCCAAGATGCTTATGCTATGCTTACCATGCCCTGTGGGTGAGAAAGAAATGGAAATTTGAACTGACTTGCTATGTGAGACGATCTGGCAGGTGGTGGAGTTGTGCAGCTTGGCCAGAAGCGAGGCACTCAGTCCCCCAGGGTAAGTGCTTTGGCAGGATGATGAATGCCAGGCAGGGCATGCATATGCAGGAGTCAGGTGGTGTCATTTATGTCCATCCACAAGTGATTGTTTAGCGTGGGTATAATTTTACTTTGGTCAGGTGAGGGTGGACTTAATTCTAACACTGGAAAGAGGCACACATGAAGACTTCTGAGCACCACCACAGCATTATAGTGCTCTGCATTCATGCAGCCCAAGCTCTGAAAAGGCTGTCTACTGCTATCTTCAAAGGAATCTGTCAATGAGAGCCATAAAAGCAGAAAAATTCAAAGGCACACATCCTTTAGCTTTTCCTGCCATGTGTGATGATGGAGGAAAGGCTTGAGATAGAAGGCAAAGCTCAGTCAATCTGATTTCCTAGCCCTGCACATCCTAAGATCTAAGGGGCTGTAATTCTCTCTAGGTATATATAATTTTCTGCCATATTTACACAAGAGAAATTACTTATATTCAGACTATTAACTGTGTAATCCATTAGCCCCACATTTGTAATCTCATAGAAAGGTATAGCAACTCTAAATAGATAATGTAATCTTTTATACATATGGACTGGGTTTTTTGGATTCTGTGTTAATCAGAGGCATTTTTTCATGCTGAATTGATAGCTGATTGTCTTCAGCCAAGCTGAAATGCTCTTTAATTCTCTCAAAAAAATAAGAAGTTTTTCCTTTTGGTCATGCATTTGAAAATACCTTGAAATCTGCAATTCAGAACATTTTAAAAATACATTCTATTCATGTTTTGGTCCCATCTTGTTTTCCACTGCCCACTTCCCCCCAGATTAAGGCTGTTTTGGAATAAATATGGTAATATTCTAAATAATACTACTTCTGCTCTTGACTCTTGAAAAGCTCTACTTTGCCCATAATCAATATGCAGACAGATGATATAAAAATATATCTTTTTGCCTTACTATTAAAACACCATAAAATGCAAAGTCTTCAACAACCTTTAGGCCATCTTGTAATGTTTTTTAGTGAGCACAAGACTGAGTGCATTTTTTTCCCCCTTCATTTATTAAAACATAGATGGTTAAAACTTAGAGGAAGAAAGATTTAGAATCAGAAAGAATTACTGAGGAACAGAACAACTTATTCCTATCTAATTATTTAATGAATTTTACCTTTCACTAAACTTATTTTCTGAAATTTGGATAATACTGTTTAAGAATTGCTTTATAAGTTTTAAATAGGGGAAAAATAACCCGGGTGACCTTTTATTTTTCAGCAAACAATGTATCTGACAATGCCTTAGTTAATCTCCAGGTGGGAAGGAATTTAGTAGTACTGGGCTAGTAAGTTTTGACACGTTTTTTACCAGAAAGTGTGATGCTTGTTTTTAAAACAACACTGCACAGATTAGAAAATGCTGTATCATGAGATAATAAATGGCACCATGAATGACTACAGTGAAGTCTAATCCTTTTTGTAGATGAGTTCACAAGTCTGCCAACACAGGTTGCCGTCGGTAAAGAGGTTTCAGACAAAAATAAGTATGTTTTGTTTTGTTAAATCACATTGATCTTACTTACCTGCTTACTACTATTGGTCTGCCTGTCTGTTTTTACAAGGTCTCCTTTAATATAATTTAATTATGTAAACATAACTCATGAAAATAATTCAATACATATTTTTGAAAATAATTACATTTATTTTAAAATGGAATTAAAATTTTCATTAGGTAAGAAGGTCTGCTTTGTTTCCTATTTTGTCCATAATGTAATCTTTAATGTAAAATTACAACAAAACATACTTATAACCGAGGATAAAACATTGATTAATTTTGGAGTTCTTTGTAGCATAATTGCAAGAGTTGGTGCTTTTGGATACACAGAAAATTAGGAAATATCATATAGTAACAGATTAAGAAAAATGCATGCACTAATGACCTCTGTAATATAGTAACCCAAATTAAGGCCAGATGTATGTGAACAATTTTCGTCGTGATTTTATTCATTTGCTTGTTTGTTTTTCTTTCTCTGGATGCCTGATTTAGTGATTGTTTCTATTTCCTGTTTGAAGTCCCACAGATACAGGTAGAGGGATGTTTTACAAGAAAACTTGTTTGTTTGTTTGTTTTTTTTTTAATAGAAAAAAGAAGGGAAAATGGCTGATATTGCCCTCTGGAATAGTTTGAGGCTTTTCCCAAACATGTGAATAATACTTACTCTATCTCAAATAAGAAGATGGTACTACACTTAATATTCTTGTCATTTACAGTTTTGCTATGCAATAATGCCCCATAGGCACCCCCAAGAATTTGGCCCATGGACTCTTCCTTTTGGTGTAAAAAAGCTCAGACCTGTTACTTATGAAATATGTAATATAGCCGAGTCAATAATTGGTTAAAAAGAAAATTTGAGACTAAATGCAGAAGGTGAAGAGGCCAAATATTGTTCTACTTTTGATCTGAATTCTTCTGGTGTTTGGCTTTTTTTTCTGCTTTTCACAGGGATTACAGTCTAGATTCAAAAAGAAATGTAAAATGGCATAAAATACTGCAACACCTATTATTTTTGTACGTGCTTCACCCAAAGCAAGATTCAGAAGCTATGCCTGGCAACATAGGATCTCAAATGCATAGAGAAAATAAGGTGCCTTATGATGATACATAAAATATCAAAAAAGCTCAGTAGTGACTTGTCAGGAGGTACCAAATGAGAAATGAGGCATGCAGGTTTTTAAATCTTTCCCCTTTAGGGAGCTTAGGTGCTTTACAAAGTATAAGGAAGAACCATCTTTATATTTCAAAATACAGTTCTCACAGTCTGGGGGATTTTACTCTTTCTGATGAAATAGCGTAAGACCTGATCATATGATATTCCATGGGGTAAGTCATGGAAGTCAAACAGCACTCATCTGAGGGTTTCTTTGTGAATTTGGGGGAGGAAAGTATCACCCCTGATAGGAGACAGTCAATAGGGACCATCTAAGCAAAGTGGACTTGCTGTGGGACCAAATGTGTCCAGACACCCTGAGGGAGTGTGCTGATGTCATTATGACCCCACTTGCTAACATCTGCAAATGATCATGGTGACAGAGAGCGGTCCTAAATGGAAAATAGTAAATATGTCCAATTTCAATAAGTCAAGAAGGAGTATGTGGGGAACTACATGTCATTTTGGAGGAAGATTATCAAGAAAATTCTCCTGGAAATAATTTCCACACCCTGAAGGGCAAGGAGGTTATTTGGAATAGCCAATATGGATTTGGTAGAGGCAAATTCTGCCTGACCAACATAATTGCCTTCTGCAATGAAATGGCTATCTGTCTGGGGAGGAGCAGTGGGTGTTTGTCTTGTCTAGTTAGGTTTTTGACATGGTGTACCACAACATCCTTATAACTAAGCAGACCTAGGCTGGATGGGTAGTTTAAAAAATGGGTGTGGATTGATTGAACTGCACGGCTTGAAGAGCAGTGGCTGGTCACTAGTGGCATTTCCCCATGTTCAGTGCTGGAGCTGAACTGCTGACAGCCCTCACCAACAACCTGGATGATAGTGGCAAACTCTCCCAACGGGTGACACCAAAATGCCAGGAACTGTCAATACACTGGAGGGTGAGGCTGCTGCACAGAAGGCTGGAAACAGGCAGGAGAATTGAGCTCACAAAAATCTCGTGACATTCAAAGACAAATGCAAGTCCAGCACCTGGGACAGAAATAACCCCATACAACAGTACAAGATAGGCTACCGAACATTCTTGTGGAAAAATGCCAGGAGATGCTGGTGAACAAGTTGAACAGGAGTACACATACAACAACAGATCCACACATAACTAGTCAGAAACAAGTTTTTACTTTCCTGATTTTTATGCTGTGCTATTCACCTTGAAATGGAAATGCTGAAGTTGTTCCAAATACTACACCTGTTGCAAATTCCAATGCCCATTTTCATGTTTTATGCTTGTCTTTTAGCAATTGGAAGAGACCAACAAATTGATGAAAAGTAAGAAATAGTGACACTAACTCAAAAATGAAACCAGCTGAAGGAATAAAGAGAGAACATTCATGTAATAATTGTGGTTCATAACTGCATTGTGTTCTAAGGCCACAGTATTAAGCTGGGGATTTTCCAGTCAGAAAGATATAAATACAGGCTGTGTAAGACAAAGACTGCCAATCTGGTGTTTCCAGAAAATGGTAAATTTATCATGTCTTACATGTACAAAGGCACCTTTGGAGATAAGTCAGATGTACCAAGTAAGCATCTGTAAAACCAGCTGCACTCTATAGGTGCAACAGATCGTTTCAGTTCTTCCCAGGGGTGTTGACCATACTGTGAAAGCAAGCAGAGAAGCTTTCTGAAAGCATGTCTTTCAGGACATGTTTCATATGCATGGTGTCACACAAGCTGTGTGTGAGTACTGCAGATTTGTTCAGATTTTCAGATGTTGTACAAAGAGACTTGGAACTGCTCATGCACAGCAGCATCATGACATAAACAAAGACTACATTTTTCAATATTTTCACAGACAAAATTATTTGGTTTCAAAACAGGTCAGCTTACTTACTGCTTTGTCTGCTACTTTTTCTTTGGTTGTTTGCATAGGACTTTATTGTTCCTACATGGTGATAAGAGTTCTGTGTCTTCAGATGTGTTTACCAGATTTCTGCAACAGCAGATCACCAATGTGAAATTAGCAAGTGTCCTCTGGTCTTAGAACATGTAGTCAACTTGAGTGCAATGGTACATGCAGGTAAAATAGACATGTGCCCCTATAGTAACAAGGTGTTTGCTACATCTAAAGTGCAACAGCTGCTGTAGTTGCATTTTAGTTGCTCTATTTGTATTTTTGACTGCTTTCACAGTTTGCTTTCACTGCATTTAATGGAGTAGCATTACCTGTGGTCCTACGCTGAGGCAGGGAGCTGGAAAGATTACCCTTTCCACTATGTATTCAGAACCCCTGGTTTTTTGAAATTGGTGGGGCAGGAGCATTCGACTCCCATGGATTGACTTTAGACTGGATACATCTCTTTTCCTGAAATTGTGGTGCTGACAGCAGCACAATCTTGGCTTTTTCCAGTTCCTGCTAAATTATTTTTTTAGCTGTCTGCAAATCTAGAAACGTGGTTACCAAATAGGGAAATTCTGAAGTTATTGTATCAGCTTCCAATGAATGAGACAAGATCATATTTGTCTTTACAACTAGCAGCCTTTTAATTTGGCTGCAGTCAGCATCAGGCATGTATGCATACTGCAGTGGTTTCTGCAACAGCGCTTGTGACAGTCACATACCTGGCTACTTTTAGCTTGCCCTTTCAATACCAGCCTCTTTGTATTTCATCCTACAGCTGCATCACTCCATGCAGAGCAGTCAACATTAAGCCTTTGTTTTGCTTCTTTATTTTTTGACTGCATGGATCTTTTGGTCTGCTTTGGGAAAAAAAAAAAAAAAGAAAAAGAAGAGTTCAAACATTCTACAGATGCTTGCTTGCATGGAAGAACTCTAGCAACAACAACATGAAAATTATTGTTTCACTTCCCTCTTCTGTTTCTGACAGAGCTGGTTATGACCATCATGTAAGATGTAACAGTTAAGGACTGAGCAAAAGGTTATTTTCTGAAAACTGGTGATTATACTAGCTTGTAGAATTGAAAATAAAACCCAACATGCATTCATCCCCATCTACTCTAGGAGTGGGCCAGAATTACAGGACAAAACTGAGAACTTAACTCTGATATCATATCACTGCAACAAGGTTTCTTTCTCCTCTTTTTTACCTCTCTCCACTTCTCTGCATCGCCTTTTGAACGGCACAGAACACAGCAAAATAAATTACAAAACTCTGCTTTTAATTCTTCTCACTCAGCAACACATCCCTTTATTAATCAATAGTCGTGGCAGACGACCGCGACCCTTCACCCGTCTTTACGATGTCTTGAGAGAAACAAGAGGCCTTCAGGACCCGACCCGTACTACCTTTCCTCACTACCTCTCGAGCGCAGCTGCACGGACCAAGCTCGCCACCCCACCGCCCAGCGAAGAGAGGCCCGGCCGAGCCCTCGGCTCTCCCGCCGCCGGAGCTGCGGTGCGTGACTCCCTTCTCCCTCTGGAGGGAGACACAGTCCAGTTTTTGGCTGCCGCCGGCGCCGCCGCGTCCCTCCTGCCCCTGCTCCGGCAGCCGCGGCCCCCCTTCCCCGGGGCAGCTGCCCTGCCCTGCCCTGCCCGGCTCGGTGGCTCCCTGCCCGCCCGCCCAGCGTCCCGCTGCAGGGGCAGAGGGGTCCCGGGGAGCTGCGGCGGGGCCGCCGGGGGTCCGCGGGCATCTCCCCGGCCACATGCGCCTTTGCGTAAACTTCGCACCCCCGCCCCGCCGCTCGGAGCGGAGAGACGGGAGAGCTGCGCTGCGGAGGGAGGCGGCCCAAGCCCCGGTGTGCGCGGGCGGCGGCGGTGGGCGCTGCCGGCTGAGCCCCCTCCTCGCTCAGACAGAACGGCGGCCGCTGGGACCTGCTCCCTCATAAGGGCTGGGGAGGAGAGCCGCGAGTGGCCGGGTAAATACGGGGGAGGAGAAGGGCGTCTCTTCCTCTCCCCACCTTCCTCCACCTCCTCCCTCCCCCCCGCCGCGGAGGGCGCGCTTGGAACTGCCTCTGTCTGTCCGGGCGCCCGGGGCGTCTCCGCGCCCTTCCGCGGTGCGGTGCGCGCAGGCTGGGCGAGGGCGGCTGCTGCTGCTGAAGCTGCTGAAGGTGAAGCTCTCGCTCTCCAATTACTTTTCCCAAGAGAGAGAAGGAGGCAGCAGGAGGGGGAAGTCGTGCTGTGTGTGGAAGGCACACCAATCAGAGATGCTCTAACGGAGGGACTGCTGCAGGACGCGCCGGCTTCTCCTCTTTCCTCTGCCGGCGGTGCTGAATCGGGACCACGCGCAGCTGGCGTAGCGGCCGGAGCCGTACTAGCCTGCAGGACTTTCCCATCTCCGCTTTTCCGATAGCTCAACCATACATCGTCCTCTGTATTTTTTTATTTTTTTATTTTTTTTTTAATACTCTGAAATCGTGCACAAGAAACACTTCAAGTCTTCCCTCCATTCCCAGTTACTTCACCCTTCCTCTAGCATCTCTTAGCCGGATTCCTGGTGTATTCCCAGAGAGGCGGGGGGAGAGAGCCAGGCCCCGCGGACGGCTGCTGCCCCAGCCCGGCCGAGCCGAGGGGAGCCGAGCGGAGCGCGGCACGGCGCCGCTCCATGCCCCCGAGCGCTGGCGGGGCGCGGGGCGTGTGCCGGCGATGCCCGGGCGGTAAGGCTGGAGCTGCCCCCGGACGGGAGGCGGCCGATTGCTAGGCGTTTCTAGCAAGAATCGGGACTGCAGGTAGGTGAGCAGAGCGCTCCAGGGTCGCGTGTCTGTCTGTGTGTCTGTCCGGGCGCTGGCGGGGCCGCCGGGAGGTACCTTTGGCGGCTGGCGGAGACCCCGCGGGCGGCGGGCGCGGCGGGGCCAGGTGCGCGGTGCGAGGAGCGGCTGCCGCCGGCTGCGCCCTCCCGTTGTCCTAAAGTTGGACGAAGCCGGATGTGAAGAAGAGCTGCTTTGCCGTCCTTCTGCTGGGCACCTGGAGCAGCGGGCTACAGCCTGTCGCCGGGCGACCCTCAAGACTTTTGTTTTCCCTTATAATTTTCTTTAATTTTACTTAAAAGAATAGATCAACAGAGACGAGAGGGATGCGGGGGGAGCAGGGGAACCCACACGGTTTTCAACTTTTTATGAAAAGGTTGACTGCTAACTCACAGGACCTTCGGGCACTTGGGGGTTCCTCTGCCCAGACGCTTTATCGGCCGCCTTCAAGAGAGCGGCTGGAGGAGCGGGCAGTCGCTTTATGCGTCCTCTATAAACAAACAAACAAAAAAAGCCATAAAGGGAAGAATCATGGCTCCGTTTCATTTTATGTGTAATGCTCTCCAAGTTGTGGGTATATAGTATAAAACATACCTTTTCTATCCACGTTGCTTACTTTGCATCTCAGTGAGTTTATTTAGCTACTAAATTTATGTTGCAGGTTCTGTATGCCACAGAGAGAGGGCTTTTCCCTTATTCCATCCCATTTATAGTTTAGCAAGAGAAAGTTTTAAAATAACCTGCTTTATTCCTGTGGAGCTGTAGGATTGGACACCAGGTTATCAATGCAAAAAATAAAGAGCAAGAGCTTTGCCCTGTTAGGAGTTGCCACACATGGCTCTTCTGTATGTTTCATTCCTTCGGGAGCTAAAATCATTGCTTAAAGCATTTTAAATTATATGTGTAGTTACAGTTCTCTCTTTCCAGCTTTTGCCTAGAGCTTATCAGTATTTTTTTTTCAAGTACCTCAGTTCTACCTCCCTCCCCCTAGTAGACACTGGCTCGGTATTTAAAGAACTGTGCTTTGACTCCTGCAGAACTGTCAATTTAAATAATAAACATACTCAACTCCTATCTCTGAAAACCCCACAAAGGATTCGGGGTCATAGGGTCTTTGCACCACAGTGGATACATATAAATTACTATTGACTAAATGATAATTGTTATCTGGTTTCTCTGTCTTACCAACTAATTTCAGACTTTAGCATTCAGCCTACTATATGTTTAACACTTTAAAGCTACTTTATGGGCTAATTTAAGTCCAATTGAGAAATTAAGATTCTTTCCTGTAGTGTTGGGTACACACTTGAAACAGTAGTTCAGTGGTACTAGGAGGATAGCTTAGCTGAAGTTGGGAAAGAGCATACTAAGGTGTTTTTATCAGAGGTGGCAAAGGTTACAAGTTTCATTATACTTTTTGACAGTAATTGTGCTGTCATCTCATATTGATGACTAAATTGTTTTGTGAGTGTATAATTAACACTAGTAACGTAATTCATATAAATTTCACTATCTATATTTTATTTCAGAGAGCTGATGCTGCTGAGACAGTATTGAAAACTATGTGGGTTTTGTTTCACATAGTCCCAATTTCCAGTAGTTATTCTTACAAATGTAAACTACCTAAGTACCATAATTTCAGTGGAAAGCTTTGCTCAGTTGATAAAACAAATCAGATTTACTGCTCATTGGTTCTACATATTTTTTGATACATAAAAGGTCCTTCAAAAATGTGATATTAATTTTAGATACACTGATGGTAGTGTATCTAAAATAGATAAAATCTTGATTCTGTCTTGCTGTTTTAATCAGGGAATGATGACTAAGCTGTCCATATCTTTAATCATACTGGACACATAGTAACTTTTTTACCTCTCTTATGATCTGAGGGATCTCAGCTTTTTGTGTGGATGCCTGTAGAGCGCTTGATTATTCTGGTGGGGAATACATGAAAAACTTGTTCTGAATGAAAGTAAATAGATGTGTGTACAGATGGATATTGGAGATTGTTTTACTGGCAGCTTGCAAAGTGATGATTCATTGAGCCCTATCTAGATTTAAATAAAGCAAATAATACTTTACATTGAATTGTTGTGGCAGAGAAAAATGTAGCAGCCAAGAAGTTTCATAATTTCATCACAGATGATGACAGACTTGATAAAGGGCATCTTTACAAATATAGGCAGTATGTTTTTGGTAAGCAAAATATTACCATGAAGTTTTTCAGATCTGAGTATCTTCACACCAAAATTTATTGCTGTCTGTGTTGCTACTTACCAACCAGTGTAAAGCCTAAATAATGTACTAGAAAGATGTTGCATTTATTATGTTGTGTGTTTTGCTTACTATAAATAAGTAATGCAACAGTGCTAACTACTTATCTCACTAAAGGAAATCACTGGCTTGGAAGACAGAAAATCACAATACCTAATACTCATCTACACAGAAATGTGATCACCATCTTGAAAAATTATTCTGAACGATGCAACTATCAGTGAGCAAGCGGTTCTATGCCTCTGTTTTATCTTCTGCAGGATTTTATTAGAAATGCTTCATTAAGTCACATTATTCTGCAGCTGTTTGCTCACTGAAAATTAAAATAAAAATCAGGAAATTTATCCAGCAGAGCAGTAATATTTCCTTTGTTAAGTACTGAAAGTTCAAATAAAACAAAATCCTTTAGCATCAATGTGCCAGAAGCACTGAGTACATCCTATTTTTGTGATGTATGGATGGCATTTACAGATGCAATTCATCAATGTATTTATTAGTCAAGTGTCATCAAACAAAGAAGATAAATGGCAGTAAACAAAGACTGCATGGTAATACAGAGGCTAAAGCAACAGAAGACCCTACAATCTAATTAATTACTCTTCAGTTTCATATTTCCAGTCTGTATTTAAACATCTCATTTAAATGTCTTTCATCATTTTTCTATTGCATGTCCAAGTAATTCAGGTACCAACAGCTTTTTATTAGAAAATACATTTTTCATTTACCTTTTGAAATGCTGAATTTTGAAGGTATTCAGGCAAAAGTTGTGTAAGGATGAGTGTAACAGAAAGGTCCTATGCCAGCAGAACTGAATACTGACCTGTCCCTGCTCATGATCGTTTTTGTATTGAGGTATATCCCCAACAGATGTAGACTTTCATTGCTCCCTTGGAGTAGTTGTAGCTCTGACATTTTAAACCAGCTGGAGTATTTGCTCCATTATCCTTAGATCACTGAATTTAAGAGTGTATTTAGAAGGATTTTGCTTTCTTTTTTTTTTTTTTTTTTTTTTTTTTAAAGCATGAGAAAACAATTACATACTATACTCAGTCAGCTTCATAGAGTCTAATGTAAGCACACATTTTCACATTTGAATTTTTTTTAAAAACACATGTTCACTCTTAGGGCTATTTCAACATGAAATTTGGCTCAGTGATTTGGTTTTATAAACTGTTAATATTAACTTTGAAACACTTTTCCTCATGACTAAGTTCACACATATAGCATTCACCAGACATAAGAATGAATGTGGAAACATCAACAGTAATGTTGTTCATTTTTCCTGGTGACAGCTGCAGAGCTATCTCCTTTTGCTCCTGGTAGAACTTGGGGAGATAGTGGGGTTTATGTTTTGTTTCTTTATATACCCAAGCCAGCCACTCTTGTATGCCATATGTAGTGAGTTATTTATCAAAAGAGATAACAAAATAGTAATGGCCACCTAATGTACCTCTTCATACTGCTAGTGCAGAACAGTCACCTTTTTAAGATAAATAATTCAAGGCATCTTCCCATAGCTTCTTTCATGTTGTGAGTTTTGAAAAACACTTTGGAGATAGAAAGGAGAAAGCAAAGACCTTATGCTTTATTTGTCATGGTAGTTAGCATAACTACCTGGTCTGGCATGGCACTACATAGATAAAATGGGATGAAGTCACTGAAAAAAGCTTTCTTAGCTTTTTCTTCTGTCTGAATACATCAGTAGAATGATTTGTAGAATTGCACTACAGCTGTAGCTGCTGCTTGAAGTAGCCCTGGAAAATGCTTTGTACGGATTTGATCCTTAGTCCTTAACTAAACACTTGTAAAAGAAGCTCCTCTATGTTTTGTGGCATGGAAGAATCGCTTATATAATTGCATGTGTAAAAAGTTAGAAAATGTGGGTTTTTTTTTTCCCCTCATCTTTGAAGCTTATCAAACCTCCTGATCTACTATGTTCATAGCTTGCATTTTCTAGTTGTCTCACCTCACATCTTGCTGATCTTGTAATAGGAAACTTGAACACAGGTCTCTTGGCACCAGGACAGCGTTGTATACAGCCGTCTCAGCTGTGAGCATCCCTTTAACCATGCCAAGGGGAAAGCCATGGTACAGGGTAGCTCTCAGGTGAAAGCACACATAGCTTTTTTTGACTCCTGTGTTTGGTAATCTTCTATGCCTATGTGAAAAAATGAAGCTGAAGCTGCAGAAGGTGCTTTACATTGGCAAACTTCACAAGTAAATTATAAACAATCGCAGCTCAACAAACCTAGCTGGTTGTATAAATAGCAAATTATTAATAAACGAGTCAAGAAATATCAAAGACTTTTAAAATAGATAAATTTTTAGTCTTGGTTGTATGCTGGCCTTTTTCTCTGTGGAATATTTCTTGCCTCCTCTGTTGCTATATTAAGGTCCAGTATTTGAAGATGAGGTACTGAACTAGACGGGCCACTGTCTTGATCCAATAAAGCAATTTCTTTCTTGAAATGCAAGGAGGCAGTATTGCAGTACTGCATATTTATCTTACTTACAAGAACCAAACTGCAATTGCTCAGTGTACTGCTTTTGCTTTATTTTTCACTTTTAAAAGCAGGATATAAAACATTTCTAAAATAAATCTGTCAGTAACATGCAGTCTCACACCAGCTCTTTTAGAGACAGGAGCACAGACCTGACTAGTCTCTCACATTTGCAGTAATACTCTCATACTGGATTTCTTCTACTCCCTCACTGCATTTTCTGCATCACATATTGATAAGGCCGAGCTGTGGCCTCTGATCCATCTTGCCACATAGCATTCAGTTATGGAGCGAGTGTTCTTCCTCATCTCTGTCTGACAGGCTGTGTCATGGATGGGGTAGAGGGTGTGGCTCAGTCCCTGGGTCACCCAGTGGATTTTCATGCTGAAAAAGCTCATCATCTGAGCATCTTTATACAGGACCATTTTCCTGGTTACAGGTTGCCTTGCCCCTCACCATGTGAAACTGTGTTTGAGAGAACCTGTACCAAAGCCTTTGACGTGCAGTCATGCAGTCTTAGGACAGGTGCTGCCTTCGACCTCGTGACTGTGCATTTGGGAGAGCTGCATCTAAACTATGTACTCTAGCTCCCCTTTTGGTTGAGACTTTCAGTGTCTGTTCCCATTTAAGATATCTGTTTGGCCTTTCAGATTCTAGGCTCAACCATAATTTGTCACTGGCTATTTTGTTATTGCATTTCATGACACTGCAAAGTCACACAGAATGGCTCAATGGCTCTGAAGAAAGGTAATATCTTTCTGTGCTATTTGTATGTTGTAAACTGTTTGAAATGTGGATCTTTTTCAGTGAGGGATGAAAGTTAGTACCATCTGAAGCTTGTCTCGTGGTTTATTTAGGATGAATTTGTAGTCTTAGTTTGGTTTGAACTGTAGAAATGTCCAAGTCCCGAAAGTCATCACTGGGACGAATTAGGATGTGTGCTTGCTGTGTGCAGAGAGGCAAAACTTGAGATCTGATCATGAGAGACGTTTCAGCTGGTGTGGCTTCAATGGGGTCAGTCAAATTATTTATGTGATTTAAGTCTTTTGTGAAGTGAGCCTGAATAAATATTGCTAACTGCTTAGGGTGATCTCTGTGGAAGGCATGTAGGTGGGGTGCTGTTTTGACAACTATTTTTGTGTCTGTATTCTGGATATAAATTTAAGACTTGAGCTCGATTTCAGTGGTTTACCACTCCTACACCTTTTATGAAGCTTAAATCCCATTATATTCAGAAGAGAGACTATAAAACAGCAGGTAAATTTCAGAAAGATTCTACAGGTAGATGGGTACTCTTTAATACAGAGTTAGAGGCTACTATTACAATAGTGTAAGTTTTCAAATATGGCATTGTTGGTGTGAAACCAAAGTAAAATATCACTTTCTGACTAAGTATATCTGGTTTTGGTATTTGTGCAGGAAATTAGGTCATATTTAGAGCCTAATTGCAGAAAAAAGATCTGTTTTAGCATCATTTCAAGAGAAGAATACCCTCTCTAGGGTATATCCTCTCTTCAGACTCTGCTACCTGTGCAAATTTAGTGTAAAAAAATTCAATCTATGCATTGCAAAAAATAAGCTATTATTAAACAAGATGGAAAGTTTTATCTTAAGATCTGGTAACAGCAGCAAATACAGAGAGATAAGTTCAGTTCTATGGGCTTACTGGAATCAAGACACAAGAAATATTGTATTTATATGCTAACATAAAATGCCATAAATTTAGATATGGTATTATCAGACAGTACACTGACATTTCTCATTATTATGATCCTGCTTTTTTCTGTTCAGTCTAGATTCATGAGGGATAAACTTTCTATTGGAATTAAGGTAATATTTAAAATGCATTACTGCCAAGGTGTCCAAACCTTCATAAGGAAGGCATTATGTTGGTATTTGTGCAATGGATGTTCAAATAAAGAAGTGGCCATGGATCCTGGTTGAACTTCTGATTTAGGAAATATTGGAGTTTTTTTTTCCCTAATGCAGATTCATTTTTCCTTTATGGCAATGGGATTTTACTATTCTGTTAGTAAACACTGTTGTTATGATTGTTCTGGTTTAACCCAGTAGGCAGCTCAGCCCTCTCAGCCACTTGCTCACTCCCTCACAGAGAGATGGGGAAGAGAACTGGAACAGTAACAGTGAGAAAACTTGTGGGTTAGAACAGTTTAATAGGTAAAGCAAAAGCTGCACACATAAGCAAAGCAAAACAAGGAATTCATTTAGCACTTTACACTGGCAGACGGGTGCAGCCATCTCCAGAAAAGTGGGGCTCCATCACGTGCAGCAGTGACTTGTGAAATCTATGCCAATTCCTGCTTCTTCCCTGTAGCTTTATGTGCTGAGCATGACCTCATATGATATGAAGTATCTCTTTGGCTATTTGAGGTCATCAGTCCTGCACCTTCAATCTTTTCACTGGTGGAGCAATGTGAGGAACAGAAAAAAGGCCCTGATTCTATTTAAGCACTGTTCAGCAGTGTTAAATCTCTGTTATCTGTTATCAACACTGTTTTAGTCACAAGTCTAAAACACACCAACTTAAAAGCTACTCTGAAGAATATTAACTCCATTCCAGCCAACCCTGTACAATCTCTATCACTTCACTTATTCTTTAAATTTGTATCATGCTTAGGTCCCATATTGTCCAATTTTGTCTCAATTAACCACCCCTTCTCACTTCTCACTCTCTAATATATGCAGGTATTATTCCTTTAATCTAGGCCCACCAGTGTATAATGTCCATAAAATGCCAATTGAGTTCATCTAGTTCTTGACTTTGATTCTATTTGTTATGGTGATCACTCAGGAGAGGAGAGGTGGTTGTTGTGTGGAATTCCTGGGCACAAAAGTCAGCTGAGGTTGGGTCACTGCTGCACTTGAACTGGTTGTTGTAAGGCTTGTCCTCAACTGGTTTGGGTGGTTCCTGCTGTAACACACAAGTCAAATCATGGGTAGTCAAATTAAATGGCAATTAAATGTATATCTGTTACAAACTCCATGCCTGGCCCCTTTGGACCAGGCCATATGGTTTTACATTGCAGTGAACTTCTGTGCTTGCTGCTGCTCCAGCATGGGTCTGTCCATAGACCACAGCCTCTTCAGGGATATATTTGCTGCAATGTGGACTAATCTATAGATGTGGTCACTCTGAAGTGTGCTTCACTGCTCTGGTATGGCCTTATCCTGGGACCACAGCCCCTTCAGGGGTGTACCTGCTGTGTTGTGGCCTTATGCTGTCTCTTCAGGGTTACAGATCTGAAATGCAATGAGCTACTATTAAGAGAGGTAACTCTATCCCAGATAAAACAGTACACTGTTAGAAGTATTTTTGGTGACTCCAGATTTTGTTTTGCCACATAGATCAGCTTGTGACCAAAGCCTAACAACGTAAAAAAATGTAACTCTGGGTAACTTTATTCCCCTTCTCTCTTCCTGCATCAGATGTGATTTTGAGCCCACAGCTTGCAGTTCTTTGTACATTGCCTTGGGACTTTAGATGACTCTGTTTGTGCAGGCTGGTGTGGAATGCACCTGTTTGTGTACATGCAAAGACAGAGCTGCCTTCTCCCATTCTGATCATGTCTGCGTCCCCCTGTGTAATTGTTGGGGTAATTGTTGTAGTAATTCTGGAAAATGTACTAGGAGAAAGTTTAAGCCTAAATCAGCTGTTCTGAGCTTCTTTCCCTCTGAGGCTGTGATATAATGTTTTAGGTTTGAGGATTTTTTGACAGCTTAATTATTATTAAGTATTTCAAATGGTCTTTGGACTTGTTTTGTTTTGTTGCATTATTTAAAAAATATATTTGACATAGAGTAAATATACACTTACTGTGTTTTTTCATTGGAAGAGAAATTTAAAAATGACTAATTATTCATCAAATGAACTCTTCATAAAACCCCTCTGTGAGAAAAATGTTGACCTAGCTATTGCTATATCTGCTTGAATATTCCAAGTCTCTTTAATATGACACTTGTTCCCATTTCCACTTTAAAAATTGAACACCCAATAATGACACTCATAATCTCTCCTTCTTCATCATGCCTCGGCTGCTCATAACCTAACTTTTTCTCCTCTAGTTCTTCTTGCCCTTCCTTTTGTCTTCACTGTTCACCTCATCTGCATTGGTGTCATATGATCTTTCCGAATGTCAAGTAAAGGCAGACTGCAGTCAGCATTACCAAATTGCTTTCCTGCCAAAAAGTCTCTTTTCATGTGCATGACCCATCATCTCACAGTTAGCTGCAAGTCATTCTGATTCCCAAATTTACAATGTATTTTCTATTTAATGAGCTATTAGATATTATGCACCTTTTAACTTCATTTTTTCTGACTAACTGCATTCCTCCTGATAATTATAGCTTTAGAAAGAAACAATTAATTTGAAACCAATTCTGCAACAGAAGTGGCATTATTTAGATAGCATTCCTTCATCTCCATGCACTAGGGATTATCTCATTAGGATTCATTTATATTTGGAAACTCCTAAGAACCACTAAATCAGTCCAATAGCCACCAAGGTGTCATCAATAACATAGACAAGGCTACTGCATATGCTATTTGAATAGAACAAAAAATGGAGGTAGATACATGGCTGGCTGAGTAGTTAGTTTTTGCATTGTCTAAATGAAAAAAAAAAAATTAGTTTATATACTTTCTTCACCCAGGAGAATGCTTAGAGTAAAACTGAGTACAAACACAAATAATATTCCACATGTATTGAAAAGATATGAACATTTTTGAATTGGTATGTTATTCTCATATATTCTTTTGGTAATGATAGTATTCTGTTTGTTATGATAATTTTTCAAATTAAGTGGTTGTCTAATAACAAGCTGGCAAAAATTGCAGCTGACTCAGTTACAATGAAGGAGTGAGTTCAACATTTGTGGCTCACGGGTTCCCTTACATCTGTGTATTTATTAAATTTAATAATATGTGCTAATGCAGGCTATATAATCCTGTTTTTGTCATTGTGATTAATTATATCTAGTTAATAGATACAAACCAAATGTATATGCAACCTGCCAAAGGATGACCTTGTGGTAAATTCTAATTCCAGGAATTCCATTAAATCTAATATTTTTGTTTTTTGCTACCACGAGTTCCACTTAGGCAAAATATAGAAATGATGAACAGAAGGAAAACTGCCATGGAAGTTAGAAGTGTCCCAGCTGTTGTAAAACAGTCTGATAGACTCCTTTCATTGGTTGCATATCAGAGCTCATACATCATTCTCACATTACTTTGTGGGAACAATATTGAAAATACTCCTTTGAGAAAATTTCCTTTCCCTGAATCTGTAGATGTTAAATGCAGATTCAGAATGAATACAAGATACATATGATTGAAAAATATTCTGAGAAGTTTTGGTATTACGTAGAATCCTTGTTGCCTTTGTCACAGAAGGGTATATTGTGTATTCCCTTCTGTCTTGGATACTGTAAGATCACAATTTACCAGTGCCTTATGCACCTTTGCACCCCTGAGAGAAAATAGCTAAGTGTAAGGTGAGTAATTAGTCAAGCAGATGGCTTTACTTCTCCCCTTATTTCTCTGCAACTTTTTGGTTCAGCACTGCTTCAGTTCAGTTGCAATCTTCTCTGGTTTCTTATCATAGTAACATGACAGGCCTAGTTCTGTCAGCTGAAATAATAAAATATTTCTCACTAGTGAATGATTCAGGTGATTCAAAGCCAGATTTTTAAAGCAAAGTATTTTTTAGTCTCCTAAATTTCCTACCCATTAAACAAAGAGATAAAATAATCTGCATATACCAAATCCTTCCAAAGCATTACTGTTTTACTAGAAAGAGTAAGTAGCTATGATTCCATGCTTTATCCATGCTCAGCTATTCTATGAGCTGCCCATTTCAGTCTCTGTGTCTTTTTTTGTGTCCTTAAATAATTGTTGGTAATTCATGGCCTCCTTCCTGAGGAGACAATTTGTAGCTGTCTGTTTCTTCTAATTCCTGTGTGTATTCTGGTCTTGCCCAGAAGCTCTGTATAACTTTCATCTAATACCTGAAAAGAACACTTTTTTCCATTTACTGACCAAGCCATTATGACTTTTAATTATTTTCCCTCCATAGATATAATTATTCTTCTTTTTATTTACAGCTCGTATTTGCCTTTGCATGTAAAATATATTTACATCTCTGTAAGTATAACAATCCTTAAAACATTGTGTACTGACTGTATATGAATAGTTGTGTGACAGTCTACATGGTCAACTGAGACCATGAGATAATCATACATAGTTTTTCTGTATATATGGAATATTCCTAGATCAGCAGTGGGCTGTGGGGTTCAGACCCACAGTGATGATCATAATAGTGATGAAACTTTTGAATGATTTAAAGGTACATCTTTCTGTTTTTCCACTTCTGGGGTTGTTATTTGTTGAGTAATTAACATTTTTTAAATTGGGCTTTGCCAAAGAGTGAATCAGACCTACTGTAATGTTTTTAGGTATTGGACTACAGGTAGTGTTGGAGGTAGAGGGAAATGGATGGTGGAACTCTCTATAAAATGGTAAGTTAGTTCCCACAATATGATTGTTTCTGGCAGACGTTATTGTTTGAAAATAATTTTTTTGCTGTAATTTCTCCTTTCCCTTCATATCAGGACAATTCTTGAACTTAATTCATTGTCATGAAATAAGTGATTGGAGCCCACTGGAAAAGAAAATAGTATAGTGGACAAACAATTTCTCTGTTTTGTTTTTATCAGCTGAGGTTCTTCAGTGAGTCTGATCTTAGTAAAGGCTTTTAGTTTTTATCCATTAGATCTCTTTCGTGAAGAAGTTTCTCTTTTAAGGTACTTCAGTAATGGCCACAGTTAGAGAGCAAGTGTGACTACAGTCTAACAAAAGGAGGAACTGAGGATGTAAGAAAACTATTTCTTTGTACTTTGATGAATGCTCTGTCATATTCTTTCTGCTGGTTAGTGGCAGACAGTGTTTCACATAACACTGTTACAGGACAAATGCAAATTTGTCCAGGCATTGAGTAGTTGTTTTCACTTTGGAGGAAAGAAACTGTACCTGGCCTCTGCCTTCTGTTCTATTTTTATTTTATTCTCTTCATATTTTTGGAAGACATTTCATTAGTGTTTCCCAGAAATGTCTCACCATGCATTGTAGAAAAGCATGTCTGCCTATGACTTTCTATGGAAGCCTGGTTTGTAAGGCCTTCTCATTTTTAACTATTGTAAATGCTTTCTAGCATTGAAGAAAGCAAAACCATAATTGGGGAACAGGAGAATGTCCATTTCTTTCTTTTTTTTTTTAAATTTAAACAATCTTTGACTTAAGCTTCTGCCCAAGAAATACTTCCTTTGAAAAATGAAACAAAATCTATTGTTCTACTACTTTTCTTTTTTTTTTTTTGGTAGGGCTTTTTTTATTTTTTAAAAGAATTGTTATTGAATGAAATAATGTCTTTGTTTAGTAGCAATATACTAACAATTAGGAACTTCTATGTACCGATAAATACATTCTTCTACAGAAATTCGATCTCCAAGTTAAATGCCCCTCACTCCAATGAATGAATGCCAATTACATTAAGTAGTGGTGTAATAAAGGAGCACAACTCCTTGGTTTTCTTTTTATCAGCATAATAAGTTACAGTAGTAATTTTCTGTGAGAGTTTTAATTTTACAGTACAATATGCAGTGAACTAGGTATAATTTTTTTCCCTTTCTTTGCCATTTGAGGGCACTTCCTTGTACTTCAGAGTGCTTTCAGACCTCTAGTCCTTTGTCTGTCTTTGAGCATAGCTAACATTTCGCATTCCATTGACTTTCAGTACCAGGCTTCCTTGGTGAGTCTAACTGATTTGTGGTCAGGGTTGAATAAAACTGACAGAAACATTTAAAATCCAAAGTTGTTTTTGATATTAAGAATCAAATATAGCAAATATAGAATGGAATTTAAAATACAGTCTGTTCTTTCTATCTTACACTTCAGCTTGCATCTTCATTTGGTACCCCAAGTTGGTTTGGCTTCTGTGGTTGCTCAAAGATCTGTGTAACACAGTAGCTTTTTTAGAAAAAGCTGAAGGACTTGAGCAAGAGACACTGCAATCATTAAAACTCATTTTTAAAATAGCATCTTATCCTTTCATGGTTAGCTTAATGTGTTCATTTTCTCTGCTAGCCTACAATACTATAAAGCTTTCAGACTGAGTACTGCATACCTCCTTTTTAATTTCAGTCTCATAGGTGATGAAGGAGGTTTGAAACCTGCTCAGATGGCCTAGATCTGTCAGAGAAAAGAGAGTCAAGCCCTTCACATAACCATTGCAGATACTCTGAAATTCACTCTGAGAATCTCATATAATGAAAGCTCTTTGGGTGGCTGATTTTGACTGAAAAGGTGAAGGTGGAGTCAACTTTCAGCATTTTCAGCAGTAATAAAACCTGTGGCTGGAATTTACCTTTTCACTGATATTATCATATCCAGAAGCTGGATAACAGCTACAATTGTGTTTTACCACCCCCATGTGTCACTTGATTGGCCTGAATATCTTTTTCCAGCAATTAAATTTTGTGTCTTGGAATGATACAGCTAGACGTAGTAGTCTCACAGGTGTCATAGTATTATGTTTCCTTGCCTGTTCAAACATATGGTAGTAATTTTATTTTTTGAAGTTATTCTTTTTAATCTTGAAGCCTCTGATCAAAAATGTATTAAACCTCCTGGTATCTGGAGAAGAGTAATAATGGTGCATCATCAAATAAAATTCCTGAGCCAGTATACAGGACCTGAAGAGAGCACCTTTGTGGACATCTCCTGCTCTTTTTCAAATGCCCCCAAAAACAACAAGCTATGCAAAAGTAAATACACCTTTAATTGTGATTTATTTTGTTGTCAGATAATAAACCTTTGCAAAGCTACATTTGAAATGATGGTAGCTTATTTTAAAGGTAAAAGAAACTCCTTCTTTAGAGACTTCAGTGTTCTGCAAAAAGTAAAACACTGTATGTCACCTTGTTACTGCTTTGTGAAATTTAAAGAAGAGTCCAGTGCTGCTTTGCTTTAAGTGTTGGAAATGTGGTCATAACCTACCAAGAAGGGCTTTGAAGGCAGGATTCAGCTTGAGATTGATACCTAAAATAGGTGTCCAATTGCAATTGGATGTAAGTGCTTTAGCTTCATAGTAAAGTGAGATCTAGGGTAGGATTCAGGTGTATAACATAAGTTAAAACTCTCTAAAGCATCTTGTCTGGCCTCCAAGTGCTACTTCAGATGGTTTCAGAACCCCATCTGAATCAGATGCAAGGCAGTTTGCATCACATCTGCTGATCCCTTCTCCTTTCACCCGAGGCATTTCAGGTGGCTCTCGATGGCGATGTTTGGGCACTTGAATCCTTTTGCTTATCAATAGACCTAGAAAGTGATTCTGCTTGCTTTGAAGTGCCTATCTACTTTGGATCAACTAAATTGTTCTTCAAATCACAGCAAGTTGGGTAAGTTGAATAACTTGCCTTAAAAGGTAGCATTTTAACTATTTGTAGTGAGCATTTTAAATGTGGCAAATTATTTAAGAGATTTGGATGGACTTTAAAGAGATGTACCAGATCAATAACATGTCAAATATCATGTTTCCCTCTGTACTCATCACTGGTGAAGCTGAACCTTGAAGACTGTGTTAAGTTCTGGGCCCCTCACAACAAATATATTGGTGTGATGGGCAATGAAAGTGGTGAAGGTCTGGAGCAAAAGCTGTGTAAGGAGTAGCTGAGGGAGCTGGGGGTGTTTAACCTGGAGATGAAGAGGTTCAGGGGAGACCTTATCACTCTACAACTGCCTGACAGGAGGTTGTACCTTGGTGGGGGTCAGCCTCTTACAGGCAGTTTGGGACAGGACGAGAGGACAGAGCCTCAAGCTGTGCCAGGGGAGGTTCAGGTTGGACATCAGGAAAAACTTGTTCATGGAAAGGGTGGTGAAGCATTTGAACAGGCTGCCCAGTAAAGTGGTGGAATCACCATCTCTGGAGGTGCTCAAGAAATGACTGGACATGACACTTACTGCTGTGGTTGAGTGGTCAAGGTGGTGATCGGGCAAAGGCTGGACTTGGTCTTGGAGGTCTTTTCAAACCTATGACTTAGTTAACTGAATTGAGTACTTATATTTCAGTGCCTAAATGTGGGTGCCATAATCCTGAATATACTGCTACCTATGTTACTGATAGAAAGAATAGTAGCATCACATACAACAATAACAAAACTAATTAACATTGTGAGAAATTTCTGCTAAAATTTCTATTTTCATTTATTTTTTGTCTGTTGTTTAATGATGTAGTCTAATACAAAATCCTGGTGTGTGAAAAAACCCTCTGCTACCCCTTGAAATTCTGGATATTAGGCTGAGGTCTGAAATATCTCACAAGTTATGAGCCTGTTAATCAAACTCTTCAAGCTAGATTTAATGTTTCAGATAATTCTAAGATAAATCAGAGATTTTTAATAATAAAATAATAACATATTATATGTTACACATATATACACAGAATAAAATATAATATAGGTATTATAATATACATATATGTATTAATAAGAAAGAAATAATCAGCTTTTAAGGTAGGTCTGGAAAACCTGATTCGAGCTTTCCTTCTAGTTTATAAGAAGCATTACATGAACCAAATTTTATTTCTCAGTTAAGTTTTTGTTGCTGAGACCATCATCCAGAAGGATAGTTAATTTCAGAGCAAGCATTTATTGGGCTGTGATGTAATGGGGAAATGAGAGAAAAAGTTTCCGCAAGAATGAATAACCATATACTGAATGTGTGTAGAAATGTACTTACAGAATTTCAGAGCAATAAACCAAATGCAAAGTCCTGAAAGAGGCATATTCTGCATTAACTATTTTTGTGACAGTGACACTTAGCATGACCTTTCAGGACTGAGGCGCTGAAGAATGATAAAACAAAACTTTTTTCTGTCCTTTACTTTGGTTCACTTGCAATATTGATGCCTGCAAGAAATCTGTCAATCCTTAGTCCTTACTGCATCTGCCTGCCATTAAAGTCATGAGAGCTCTAGGTCATAACTCTGTCATAGCTGTGGCAGTGGTCCATGTGTCTTGGCCCATGAGGAGTGGGAAGTATGTAATTTCTGTCATCCACTAGTGTTTTATCAGAATACTGAGAATGTTATAAGGATGGGGTTTTGATTTCCTAATGAGCAACTCAACTGTGATTCCTATAGTTTTGGCTCTTTGTAGAATATAGGTCTACTGGAATCAGTCTCCAAACTCCCACTGTGCTCATTGGCACTGGATAGCATCCATCTATGGAACCGGGAAAAAATGACCAACAAAGCAAAAAAACAAAGCAACTCTCCTACCTTTGCCTAATGGGAATAAGTAATATAAGAAATACACTTACTTTGCTACTTCTTAGATTCTTAAACTCTTTATTACAGAATTACAGAGAATTTTATACAGAAGAAGTACTTTTGCTTATCATTTTTGTGGTGAAGTGATTCTTAGTTTAGACAGCAACATTTGAATTCTATTAGTAAATAGAATGCTTGGGCCCCAGTTCTGATATGATTAGGCAATGTACCTTCTCCCCATATTGCCCTTTTTTTTGTTTTCCACAGAATTACTGTTTTCTCAGTTGATGCAAAGTAATTTTTGACTGTATTTTTATTTGCTGAGGGTCTTCAAGGCTCTTATGAAGAACCTGCTTTGATTCCTCCCATAGCTGTATTTGTGAAGTAATTTTTTGCAGGACACTTCTATTAGCAGGACAACAATATCTGACTAATTAGAGATTAAATGTCCAAGCAGTATTTAGTAATACAGTTTTCTAACTTTCTAATTAATTGCAAAACAGGAGAAAATGTTAATTATGGTTGGAAAGATCTTAAATACCATTTTACCATTTTTACCATTTAATTGCAAAAAAAAAATGCAAATAACCAAATATATAACATTTAAAAAAAAAAGAAGGTTTCTCTTGCTGCTCGTAGTACAGACTTAAAATGTTTTATGGCAGGTAAATTTGTAACCTGCAGGAATTTGAGGATTAGAATCCTCTCAGTGAATAAATATTTTCTTTGTTACATACTCAGCTGTCCTCCTCTATAAATGTATCCTTCAGAAAAAAAAAAAAAAAAGTTTTTTTAAATTTTCCTTTAGAATGCTTATACAAATTAAAAAAATTATGGTACATTATCTGTGGTATCGTATGACAACTGCAATTGCAAGCTTCAAAACCAATGACCTATAATCTGTCCTAAAATGTTAGAGTGGATAGATATACATATATTGATGGATGCAGTTTAAAACCCTAGGGCCTGTCTATAATAGAAAGAATTAACATCAGCATTCTGTATAGCTGAACTGATGGTGAATGCTATTTAGGTAAAAATGAAGGAGGGATGAACTTTGTTCAGACCTGGTTCTAAGCACCATTACATATTGGACCAGGTTTTGACTGAGCCATGAGCCTGCATATGGATAGAATTCCCATGAGCTGTGCGACAACAGCTTTAAAACAGGATATCTGATGGATAGCCTATTTTTAGGCTATTTGCATGGTGGCTTTTGTAGGACCCATATCAATCAGGATATTTATATATTTTGTTTGTTGTGAATATCTGTCAAGAGTCAGTAAGTTCTTTCTCCATAATAAGCAGATTGCATTATTAAGTTGGGGTCACTATTTACATTAAATTATAATCTTTACCATTATTAGCTTTGGGCAGGTTTTATTTTGATTGCTATGTAGATCTATTTATAATCAGTCTCCATTCCTATGATAAAATAGAAGGGAGATAGCAGAACTTTACAAGTTCTTCTGAATACTTTGACCTTTCATTTCCTCACAAGTCTCCCTAAATGAGTACATCAGCATCATTTCCCAGAAGAAATTTTTCTACTGTTACTTAATTCTACATACAATTTAATTTCCTTTTCACAGCAGCACAGAAGAGAACATCAGAAGAACTTGCTAAAATCTTGATTTTTGTCCTACTTTTAAACTCTAAATGTAGACCAGGAAGTCTGCTTTCTGGAGAGCTCACTTGCTTTTTGTGGTGTCCATCTGACCTGCTGGGCTACCTCAGCAGCAGCACTTAGAGTCCATGGGAATAAAACTTCAACATGAGGACACAGCAGATTTCACCTTGGGTGATGCAGATGTCTTTCTCAGAGCCAATAAACCAAATCATCCCCAGTCAAAGCACTTTTTGGACAGCAGGTGCAGCATTTTCAGCTGATGCTTGTCCATGGTACTTTATGTTAGGGATATGAAGTTCTTAGAGCTTCCATTGACCTCTGTTATAATTTGCAGTTCTGCAACTCCGTGTGGGAACTTCCTGTGAGGACAAATTAAGATCGCATGTGCAAATTGTGAGACAGCCTGCATAACTTACTGTCATTTGCATATGTAACAAGATTATGTGCATACAATTCAGCCCATATGCTGAAAAATCAACACTGTATTTTAATCAAGTTCCCTAGTTAAATCAAACTTAAACTACTTGCTAATCTATCTGCCCAGAAGAGTCTCAGATCTGTATGAAATTCTTCTCTACACTAAACAGGTCAAAGTTTTGAAAATTTTCTGGATGTGCAGCTTGCTTAAAAAGCTGTCATGAAATCCTGGAAAGAGGCAATGGACATTACTAAAGTTTGTAATCAAGTAATCTACTCAGAGAAGCTAATTGCCTTCTTCAAACAATCCTTTGCCTAAATAATATTTTTGCATGCCTTTACTGTAATGATACCTGCAGAGACCAAAGACTTGTTCAAAACATTCCCAAGAGAGAGAAATTTGCTGTTTGCAAGTAGTGTGTCAAATTTCTTTTTTCCCATTTAATTCAATTGAAATTTTTGTCTTCTAGCCAAATGTGATTTAAAACATTTTTAGGTCTCATTCACTAAACAAATTGTAAAAGCTGCATGCTCATTGCACAGAGGATGGGTTGGCATTTCGGGTTCAGCTTATTTAGTTCAGTGGCTGTGGCTGTTACACAGTCCAGGTGACAAGAAGGTCCTTTGCCATTGTGCATTAGTTAGAAAGCTTAGCAAGGCAGGGGATGCTGTTGTGTCAGCTACAAGGTTAGGATCACTGTGGACTTCTGATGCTTGAGAGAGCTGTTACAGCCTTGAGATAAAAAGATGTGGCTCTTAAGTGCAGGGACTGAAATTCAATGCATTTTGAGTCGTGACATTCACTGTTTCAATCCCTGGTGAAACAACCTTGAAACAGTATTCACCTTTGCTAATCCAAACAGAGTGTGAATCATCTTTCCTGGTCATGGGAGACGAGACTATCAGGATAGCTGCATGTTACCCTGAGGACCAAATCTGTGTTTTCTGCAGGTGTTTTTATTGGTCCGTAAATGTATCTGAACTTGGGCTGAAAAGAGAAGAAAAATCAGCTGATCAAATGTTAGCTAGGAATGGTACTCCCCAGTTTAGTGCTCATTGGGACTCTCCAAACTGCATGCTGCTCATTTGCTTCTCTCTCCTCCTCTGGTGGTGGGATGGAGAGAAGAACTGGAGGCACAAAAGGTGAAGATTACAGGTTGAGATAAGAACATTTACTGGAAACTACAGTGAGATAAGAGAACAAGCAGTGAAGGAAACAATGTTCATGGAATGGGGGGAGGGGTGGGGGGTACAAGAAATGAACACAGAAACCCCCTGAAATAAGCAATACCTGGCCACTCCCTTCGCCAGGCTGTGCCAAACTTGCAGGTGGCATTCCCCTGCCCCTTCCTGCCTCTCCCTCCCAAAAATGACATGAGGTGTCATGAAATATGTAGTTTTCGCTGGGTCCTAGCCATTCCCCTATCCTGGCTATAGCAAAAATTTGCCCAGTCCTGGAACCAGGTCATCGAACTTTGGGATTTTTCTGTGGTTTAGGACTGATGGATTTTGATCCTTCATATGGGTTGGATTTTTTAAAATTCTACAGAGCAATGCTTTTGTGACCTTGCTTGTAATTATAGAAAATACTGTATTTTGGCATCATAATTTGGAGAGCAGTTTTCAAAGTTGGATAGAAGGATGGAAAAGGAGAACTTGCACAGCCATGCAGTTATCTATGGTGACCTGGACAATTTGTATTGACCTGTTTTAATTTTAAAGGAAGAAGTATCTCCTTTTATGGATCTTTTCTGTACTTGAATCTGTACCTTTTACACATTCTGTTTGATCTCATGACATTGCTGTATTGTTGATGCCTCTGTATGTTGGAAATTTACTGTACTTTTGTGAGGACATATACTGTGTTTCTTAAAGCAGGTGCACTAGGGGATTATTGAGTGCCATTGATGACTTATGCAAATTGGAACCCCTCATCGTGTAGGCAGGTGATTTACAAATCGGGCTTTGTATTTTTTTTTACTGATTTTCAGCCCTTCAGTTTGGAGGACTGAAATTTCTCCAGAAACAGAGAAGCTGGGTATGAAGTTTGTTCATTGACACGGTGCTAATTAAGGTTGAAGAAAAACATACTCCATGGGAGACAACATCTCCTGTTTGGAATCTGCTTGGGTGTAAACAGCTCTTGGAAAAAGGCTTTGAAGTCTTAGTAAATGCCTAACACTGATGAGTAGTCCAGCGCAGTGTGCAACTCCCGTGCTCTGCCTGAAGGCGAGTGCGTGCTTTCAGAATCTTTATGCAGTCAGTTGGATTACCCACTTCAGTTCCGATGCCTCCTTCAACGGTCTTAGGGAGGGACGGTGTTCATGAGATGGCACTTCTGTGGAGAAAGGTCATCCTCATATTGTCAGAAAGTGTTTTATAGTAAACACAAGGGCCAAGCAATTGAACTTGTGCATCTTCAAAGACTGCCAGATAAAGGAATGTGACAGCATTTAAAATAACATACAAACAAACAAACATAATGAACCTGCAATGTTTTTCAATACAGAGCTCAAGATTTATTTTTAGAAAAAAAGCTGCCCTCTGTGGTTAACTTGAAATACAAAACAAAATGTTAAGGATGCCTTTCTTTTTTTTGACCTTTCCCACTTCTCAGCATAATGTTGTTTACAATGTAAATACATTTAGGTATTTTAGGGAAAAAGAAGCAAAACCTCAAGTTCTGGAAAGAGCAGAAAAATTATGTGAAAGTTTTGGCTGCCCTTCAAAAACTTTAAATCCACAAAATCTTAGATCAATGAGCTTACCTCATCTAGACTTCAGAGAGGAAGTGGTGTGTGTATGGATCTGTGGCCTAAGCATAGATGTTTTCTGAGCCATGCCTGTGCAAAATGGATCAAATACTAGATTTCATAATCTGCTTTTCTTTGACTATCTGGAATAGAAGACTGTTCATTAAAAAAAGTTTTATTTTCATAATAAACGGGCTGCAATTACTTAGGACATTACTGAAATTTAGATTTTTTTAGTAATGTCCTTGAAGAAGGAGTAAGATACAGTGGTTTTTTTGTTTGTTTGTTTTTTGGGTTTTTTTGGGGTTTGGCTATTTTGAGGACTTTTAGATGTAACTGTCAAAAGAAAAGCAGCATGCTAATATGAGTGATCAATAAGTAGCTAATATTTATAAGATTTTTCTCCTGCTTGTTACTGTGGCTCACCTGCTTTGATGTAATGGAAGGGGAAAAAAGTCAGCTTCTCATTTAAGTGTTCTTGGGATATTTATTTATAATTCAATCTCTATCCAAAATTGTAATTTTAGGGTATGGGAAAAGTGATTTCCGAAGTGATGGATGACATTTGTGCATGAAGCCAGACAGATGACAAAGTTTTTTTCATTGCCACATTGAGAACTCAGTGAGAGCTGTTGCAAGGGCAGTATGACAGAAGCAGCTCTGGCACAGTAAGGGCTGCTGGTTGTGTCCAAATTCAGCTGCTGCTACCTGGGATGCCCAGGACTAATGGTTTGTGTAGGCAGTGCCAGCAGCTGGAAGGAACACAAAAATTTTCAAAAGAGGGAACCAGAAGGCTACAGGTAGGGTCCAAAATATCAGTAGTTTTTGCTTGGAAATGTGTTTCAAAGACAATAAAATTTACTAATAAATTGGCTGGAAAGGGATGGCAGATGACCCAGCTTCTGTTTTCAGTACTTTTGATCCCAAACACATAAATATGCAAAACTTTTACTGCTATGTAAAAAGAAAATAGTCTAAAGTCATAACTGGCTGTAGAATTTGGTTGGAATTAGATGTGTGGAGGCAGAGGTGTGTGTGGCTGTTCCTTTCTCCCTCCCATGGGCCACTCACGTCAGTGTGATCTGCTTTGCTTGCTCCTCACACAGAGCTGACCTTGTTCTGGCTGGCCTTGTACTTTCTCATTTCTTTGTCTGTGTTAAAGCCAGCTGGTTCTCTCTATGGAAATTCACAGCTAGGACCCTTTCAGCAGATGTCTACATGGCTTCTGCAGCTCTTCTCCTCTGCCCTTCTGTGGCTTCATTAGACTTTTACCCTCACATTACAAAGTGAAAGCTGGGTTACTCAACTTTCTTGAAGTGTGTAGCAATTTGAAGGCTATTTATAGTTGAACTTCAGAGCATATGGAGTGAGCATAGCCAGAATATTTATGACCTCCAGATCACTGCCCTTTCTTCACTCAACCCCCAGATTTACGTAAGACATTGTAGCCTTTTATTTTTGAACCAGGGTCTGTCCTGATGCATTATACGAGAAGGTTTTCTCCTGGAAACTGTAGATAAGTTAGGCTGCTTTCCAGCAGCGTAACTTTATAGAAGTTTTCACACAGTTTATAACAAGATTATAACTGTGAGCAGGATAATGTTTGTTCAATGTGTAAGGGTAACTAAAGTCAGGCTTGGGAGATGGTATCACCCACAAGACATGCTGAGAAGTCAAATAATAGCATTGTCAAAGTGGTGCGGGAAACAATGTTTCTATCTCTACCAGCTTTGGTAAAAAGTGTTTGAGAATATATACTTGCTACACTTGTTATGGCTTGAGAATTCTTGCTGCTTTAGCAGAAGGTGGGCTCAATTTTCACCAAACCAGGTGCTGAGACCTCTTTTAGGACAGTGGCTTGTGTCAGTGAGTGAGCAGAAATACACATGGCTGTTCAGCCTCTGAAAAAGGCTGGGAAACACCCTGTAATGTCTCAGGGAAAACAGTCATCTCTGCAGAGAGATCTATACTTTTTACAGCTCAGATTTTAAAGCTGCTTTCTGGAAACTTGTGACATTCTGAAAGACCTCAGACCTATGTTTGAGTACTCAGGGTTCAAAGCCTCCATAAAAGTCTTTCTAAATGTGCTGCTTGCAGAAGTGACAAAACTTTGAGATCTTTGTACAAGGCTGGGCCAATGTTGTTTATACCTGTTTTTATTTTCAAATAAAAATTTTGCTTAATATTTTTAAAGTTAGCAAGGATCTTAACAAAACCTCATGTGGATGTCTTTCTCTGAGTACTTGCATTATTCTGATAACAAAAATATATTTGTAAATGGACAGTAAACCTAACTGTTTTTTTTGGATGAGCATATGATTTTGATGGGTATTTTGAGTATCTCATTCAGTGTATGCCAGAAGATATCTGGGTGAAAGAATTACCTGTACTCAGGACTTCTAATGCAATCTTGTTTCTGTGGTGTAGAGACACATTCTTGAGAGTATTTTTCAAACAGAAAAAGACAAATTGTCTGTTGTAGGTAGGAGACAGATTCCTCTGTGGTATAAATTGACTGAGATTCCCAATGAAAGTTGAAAGTGGAAAAAAGAAATTAACCACTACCAAAGAGTATCAACTTTACTTCATTTTCATGCTTTTGGAAAATACCATTATTTTGATAGTGAACTGAATAGAAACCTTTTTGTTGTGATTTAGAAAAACGGTATGACCTGAGAATGCACCCCCAAAATGTAGAACGTAAGTTTATTTCCCTTACCTCTTTTCCCCCACTTCTCCTTATTGGCTGTGTGAATGTAATCCACCCTCTTCCCCCTGCCTTCAAAAAGAGGCGCGTTATCAATACTCTTCCTCTTTCCCTCCTGCTCTCCTGCTCTCCTTCTCCGTGGGATCCCAAGAACAAGAATAAAGCTGAACTTCCATCTCAGCAAGGGAAAGAGGCTTGTTTTTAGTTCCCCTGTTCTATGCTATAATATCTCCCCTGTTTCCCTGGCTGCAGCTGGGCGGACAGTGGTAACAGAGAAACAGGGGACATAGAATTAATAGCACCTTTTCCTTTAAGTTTTTGTCCAAAGTCAGAAATCTGTTTTGAAATTCAACCCGAGGTTTTTGAGAGAACAGGTATGGTGACAAAGGTGGACTTCTGGTTGAAGAAAGTACTTAGGTTTGGGTTCAGTGTATGCAGTTACACTGGAATGGGAGGCTGCAAGATACTGTCAAAAAGGCATTGCAGGAGAACTTCCACATTCCCTGGCTAGTTCCTTGCCATCTGTCTGCAGTGTTGTGACCATCTCTAGTTAATTATTCCTTCAGGCTCTCAACAGATCCTGTACCTTCCAAGGTGATGCCCTATGGAGGTTATGGTTTTCTTCAGGCACTTGGCAGAGCATGTTCTCTTAGCTGGGGATCTCACTCAGACTCTGATAATTGAAAATAATGTCATGACTCCTAGGTGTTTGTCTCATATGCTTAACAATGTGGGTTGAAGGGAATATGTTACAGCATCCTTCCAGGATTCTTCCAGATTTTTTTGAGTGTAATTTATGCAGAATTTTATTTAAGCTGGTGCTATTGATCTCTGTTTATCTGAGCTTGCATCTTAACTATTTAGGAAACCAGTAAGACAACATGTACACCAGACTGTAAATATTCAACCCAAATATATGACCTACTGTTTCCTCAAATAACAAAACTAGAGAACAAGAATATTCATTACAAAGATGGAAGTCTGTCTTGGGAAAAGCCCTGAAATTTTCTTGATCTCAAGATGGGTATGACAGACAAGTGACATATGTAATTCATAATGTTTGGAGGGTTCAGGCTTTATAGTAGATTGGCTGTCTTTCATGCAGGACTGATCAGCTAGGGATCAGGATATTTTGAAGTGCCCTAGGTTGGACAGAGTGATGGAAGAGTATGGAAGAAATCCCAAAGTATGTATGGGTGGAGGAGAAAGAGGAGAACAACAGTAGGTCTTGTAGAGAGGCAGAGGGCGTTCTTAGCATGGTTTGTGGTGGAGGCATAGAACTGCTTGCTACAGATTGCTCTGGGTTCTAAAAGTGTACTTGTCCCCAGGAATGGTCACTTCCATGAAAAAAATTCCACAAAGTTCTTATGAAGAATAAAAAATGCCATCTCTGGATCAAGAAATAACTGAGATGCAAATTGCTATAAGTTGTGACCGTATGGAAATGATCACTGCATATATACCCTCTTACTAGCGCTGTGTAAACTTCTTGCAAGGCTCCAGCTTTTGATGACTGTTAGAAACTATTTATGGGAGGAGATGTACTTTCAGTGTCATCCTGTACAACTGTTCAGGCAGACTGGATTTTTAGAGCGAGACACCTGTGAAGAGTCCTGGCCTGTGGTAGGGGGAAGGACTCTCTTGTGTCTTCTTTCTGAGGATCATGAAGAAAAGTAAAAGTCCACAGAAAATTGAATTCTCTAGGAGCTCTTATTAAAGGAATTTTGAACTTGCTATTTGGGAAAATACTAGGATAAAAAGCATTATACCACTGTACTGGTTTTTCAGTTGATGATTTTCTTTCCTATTAGAAGCCAATTTTGAATTATTTTAAAAGAATCATAACAAATGTTTCTATGAAATGCTGAATTTTAATCACAATTTAAGATGCTCATTTAGAGTGACAATACCTTGCTGTTTCCTAACTGTAAATGTTTACAATTTTTGCAAGACTTTGCATTGATCTATTTTTCATGGTTCTGTAACTGAGATGAAAACCAGCTGAAATTAGAAAATATCAATGACAATGGGGGGAAAATCTCACACTCTAGATAGCAGTCCCACTTGACAACACAAGGAAGAAACCAATTTTTAACAGAGTTTAGAGAATTAAAGGTTATCAGTCTCAAAATAGGCCTCACAAGGTTACACTTAAGCTTCTGTTCTGTTCAAACATGGATGGCACAAATTTTTCAAAATGCTTACTCATAGTAAGGAGGGTTTTAAACTTTGGATTAAGTTTTGTTCTTTTTCTTTTTTTTTTTTCATTGTGTGAAAAGCTCTTACATTTACAATGCATATAGTTTGTCCAAGTACAGATCTAAGATTTCATTGTACCTAATGAGACACAAAAGCAAGCAATAGTTTGAATGGATGCGTGAGATTTTTATTGCTATCTCTGGGATTTAGCCATACAGCTCTCATGGAAATCTTCCAAGGGACTTTGGAAATCAGTATCTCAAGAGTGACCAGAGCATGAAGGTGTATCTATACACATTTTTTAGTTATGCATACTATGACAGTCTTACTGGGGTGGAACAACTTTTTTCCCATCTCAGTTTGCCAACTGTGAGCTCCCTTCAGAGCTGCATTAGGCTGAGGGTTTTGTCCAGCCTTCTAATCTCTTCTCTCATGGTTTTGGTTTGTCAAACATAAGATTACCAGGGAGGTTCCTCTATAGATGTCATCACAAGAGTGTTTTGCTGATCTTTTATTAATTGTCACACTTGTTTTGACTTTTTCTCTGTATAATTATTGCGAAAGAGAAAAATATTATTGAGTGTAATGTTTACATCACTTCTTCCACAGCCCTTACACACAGTCCTTTGGAAAGGGAATGATAGAAAAGATCACTGAACAGCGGTATGAAATAATTTAGCATCGACATTTGGAGATTGTAATTTACACTGGGTAACCTTTTTATTTTACATATTCTGAGATACATTTTTACTTGATTTACAGGTTCAGTGATGTGGTAAGGAGAGGCTGAAATGTGAAACGGGTTACAGTCTGGGAAACAGATTTGGTTGGGGATAAAAAGGGATTTTTGAAAACATAAAACTGTTCTTAGGTTTTAAGGGAAACATTGATGTATTTGAGCCTACACAATGTTCTAATGTTATAGAAATTAAATTACTTGAATTTTACTTTGAAAGGACATTTTTCTTTTGAAATGACCCGAATTCTAAAATGATTGAAAAATGTGACACCAAACCTATAAAATATGCTCTTTCGAGTCAGACAAAACTTAAAAGCTTAAATAGAATTTTTGTAATTCTTATTTGCTGAAGAGAAACCCATTTTTGTTTTATTCTATTTTTTCCCCTCTTTACTGCCTCAGCTACAAACTCCAATGTTTGTACAGATCTGCTGAAGGTAAATTATGTGGGGCCTGAACTTCTTATACAAATTTAAATTAATATAATGGGGTTCTTTTTCCAAATATATGAAAATTACGAAAAATTCTTTTTTTCTGTACTTGTTGGGAGTGATGCAGCTGCTTGGGATCTAGTTTATATGCCCTTGTGTTCCTTTCTATTTGAGTTCTCAAAGAACTGAGGGGTGAAAAAAGAGGTTTGGGGAACTTCTCTTCTTGTTCCTTTTCATTTACTCTGCAGATGGATTTGTAATATGTAGTACCTTACAGTGCACAGTACAGCATTTCCATCAATGTCCCCTTCAACAGTTTTTAAAAGTAAATATATGTCATGACAGTGTACCATGCTGCACACCTATGATCGATCAATCAATCAATCATCTTACCTTCTAAATTCTTTTAAGTTTCTCATACAGTAAGAGCAATGTGAATAGTTCAACCCTGATACACAGGGTTCTATTAAAAGTACCCCTAATTCAAGTAAGCCAGATTTACCAAATCAAGTCACTTTGTAGAATCTAGATTTTTCTTGACATTGTTTTGGATTAAGATGTGTTCTGAAAATCTTATGAAAAATAATTTTATGTAGTAATATTGTTATCTGTGATCAGTAGTATCAGATGATTCCATTAGAAACAGCACTATTGGAATTATTTTTAAAAAAAATTAAGAGGTGCTAAACTGATTTTGTGCAAAGTACTTTCATTAGTATTTCAGACGGTGCTGTGTCTAAGGCCTCACAGATCATGTTGAGTTGGAAGGGACCCATCAGGATGGTCAAGTCCAACACCCCAAGAGTCACACCATTGAGAGCATTGTGGAAACTCTTATGGGACTCAGGCTCAGTGCTGGTAGATGTTGGATGTGTAACTTACTTATAGAGTGCTACATCATCTGAATTTGAAAATGTCCAGCTTCTCAGAATATATGTCTAATCCAGAAGAAATTTAATATTAAGTTTTTTAATAAGATTGAAGCTAATAAAATCTACTTGCCAACTGATGACTCGGCCAAATATCTCTAAATTGCTCCCAAGCAGGCACACTTTACCATAGAAGATTATGAGTTCTGTAGATACCGTATATTTTATACAGAATAGTGGAGAGGCTACAGATCTACTTTTCTATGTGCATTGCTTCAATGCAACTCATTCCAACTTAATATGAAATGGCATCATGTACTGAAAAACTGTTATTATTTTTGGTGAGTGGCATGCTAATTTTAAACGTGGCTGTAGGTGGGAGTATTTCATATGGTGTGCATTGGCCAACCTGTGTTGCATGTTCCTGTCATCTGCCTGTTTTAGCAAGTGTCTCACCTAAGATTGCTTTGAGTCTGGAAAAAATTATGTCAGACTCCTAATTTTCTTAGTATATTGACATCCCCTGGCTTTAAGCTGAGCTGCCACTAATTATGGATTGTTCTTGTATTCCATTTACAGAGAGGATGATCAGGGAACACTTATAAATGATACCTTTTTTAAAGTAAGTATTTAAGTCACCTCAGTGCTTAGAGTTTCCCGTACAATTATTTTCAGGCATACTCATGAGTTATTTGTGAATAGATTTAAAAAAGACTTCTGCATGGATACTTATATTTACTGAATGACAGAATGAGATGCCTCTGTAGATGAGAGGAAACCAGATATATTCCTCTACAAATTATTCAAGCTGACAGAAGGACCGCTGAAGAGACAAAACTTGTCACATCCTGTATGATTTAGACTGATATCTATTTGACCCATCTGCACCCATATCCATATTAAATGGTTCATAATACTTATAGGCATTCTGTTTCTAACTAATCTGTCTTCAAAGCTTTCTATTTCCTTGTTATCTAAACTTGAGAAATTCTCTGAATTTTCCTGACATAATCCCAGACATTTTGAAGAGTATAAAGCTATTGATTACAGAAGCTGTATTCCACTGCTCCTTTTGTCTACCCTCATATTGAGGCATTGCCCCCAAACCCTGAAGAAATATGTTTATAGTTCAGTACAATATGAAAACTATCCGTAGACTAATTTTTTTCAATGATAGTTATGATATTGTTGTGTCAGCATTGCTATTCTAGCATGAAAGATAATCTCATCTTTCCTGAAACTTCTCACATATTAATAAAAGCAAATCAAGACAAAGGAAAATTTATTTAACCTTCAAAAGGCTCTATCTTATAAGTTCAGTTAAATTTATGAGACAATTTACAAATAAAATACAATACATATCTGTATAGACCAGTCAAAGAGTTTTCAAATAGTGTTCTTTTTTAAAATAGGTCTGCATAGTCTGTGTTCCATTGTTAATGTAACTTGATTGTAGTTTTCCATGGGTGGCACAGTGATTGTTAAGAACTCTTAACATCTAAAGTTGCATTTTGTTATTTAGGGTATGTGGTTAAGGTTATTATTTTTCTTTGTCAGGTTGTTTTTTCACCTTTCTCTCTCCTTAATTTTTGTGGTTTAGAATGTGGATTTGCTGCATAATCTCATGTTTCACAAGAGTATGGAAAGCAATTAAGAATACTTTTGGACTGGTTTGGCTCAGAAAAGCCTTCCCCTGAGATAATTTCATGCTGAAAGCAAACTCTGATTCTTGGCAGCAGAAAGAATTGAACCTTTTAAAAAGCAGACTCCCAGTAAGCACAATTAAGTTATTCGACCAAGCGAAGGTTGAATTTAGCCTCTCAAATAAACAACTCTGCCAGCTGTATCAGTGCTGCACTGGTCCCAAATTCCCACTTCTTTGATCTGGCATGGCAAATTCATGAAGAGGAAAAGGCAAGATTCTGCATTTATTTGATAATCTGTCAGATGGAGTACAGGCTGAGGCTAACCTCCACAGTTCTCTGTAGTGTCAGGGGGACTCGTGGAGGTCATGGGGAGAAAAAAGAATTTGTCCCTAAATTTATTTGTATGTATTGTCATTTGGACTCTCTGCATCTTGCCAGGCTTCCTGCCTTTTGCTTGCTTTCCTCTGCCCTAAGACTCCCATTTTGCACACCTTTGGTGTTGTTTCTACACCCTTTTTCTGGATTAGCTTGTGAAAGTATTACAGGCTGTGCCTGTGTGATGCTTCAGAGGGAGTGGTGAGATAGATAGTCCCTGTCACTGAGTCATGGTTTCATCTTGTGTGCAGACTCAGGAAGACCAAGCTGATATGATGTACATGCTTCTGCTGGTGTTTGTTTATTTTAGGTTGAGAGGAACAGGAGCCTGGGTGACAGTGTCCCTCTGTGCACCCTGAAGCACCAAAAGCAGGCAAAAAAGATGCACTGCTGCTTTGAACTATCTAATTCTGAATTTTATGGCTTCTAATAATACTGTGATCAGTCTTTGTGTGGTATTCATAGCAAAAGAATAGCTATAAATAAAATAAGCAGTTTGTACATTTAGTATTTCTCCTGATGGTAAATTCTCACTAAGTAATCCTCACACATAATATTGTGTCCAAGTGCAAAAGAATTAAGCAATGCTGAGGGCTGCAAGGCTGCAGAGAAAAGACTTGGTTCTTTCTTGGTTCCTTTCTTCCTCCATAAGCAGCATTTATCTTGGACAAGAAGCCCCATCTTTATTTCAGCTAAACTAGGAAAAAGAGAGATAGAGGGTAGCTAAGAAGATGAGGAAAACAAATCCCTTCTTCTGAAATATAATCTTAATAACATTTAGTTACTTTAGTGATTTTGTGGTTTGGTTCTGCCTCTGTTTCCCAGAAAAGCTGCTCATTTTTCTTAGGCACTGTGTAATGATAAAGCTAGGTCTGAGTGATATTTCCACCGAGGAGGGTATGGCAGATCCAAGCTCCTGTGTACTGAAACACCTCTATATATGTTGTGTTTCTAAAATGCTCTGTGAGAGGAACAAAAATTTGGTGGTGTATTAGAGTTACTCAGAACCACAGTGAGAGAGTATGTCAGTGCAGCCAACGACAAGTTGTTACTGCCTACTTCAGAAATCCAAAAATCATTATTTTCTTAAAAAAAGTTAATACTATTCCTTTGCCCTGGACAGTTGTTAGCATCCTCCCCTGTCAATAAGGACCATCAGACACAGCCAGAGGGTGTGCAGCTCAGAGCATCCACCACAGGTGCTTTGAGAAATCCTGCAGATGATCCATACCTTATCCTTGTTAGTCTTCAAAAACAACTCTTTCCATTAAAGGGTTCTGCTGATAATGTCGTAAGTTTTAAAGATGATTTTTTGTGTCAGCTTTGTGCTGCTCTGCCATAAAGATCACTTCTCTCTAGGGGTATGCTCTGTGTTTCATTTTTCTCTTGCACATGTAAGAAGAAGCCTAAACCAAAGTCATACTTCTGCAGAACAACTCTAAACAATATAACTGTGGATTCAGAGCCTTTCTGTAATTCTATTTTAGAATCAACCTAACTTTGTATTAAATAATAAAATAAACTTTGTAATTTTTTTGAGATTTGTGGTTAAGGTTTTAAAAATACATCCAATTGAAACATCTTCCTTTGTATCCTTGTAAGATGTACCAAGCTGAAGTCAGAAAACAGAGGTTGTGGTGGCAGCTTCATATTTCAGATCTTTCTTGTAAGAACTCGATATTACACCAGGCCTCTGAGGCTTGTTTTGGTTTTAGTTTGTTTTGTTTTCCTTTGGTTTTGGGTTTGTTTTTTTTTCACTTACTACCTAGATCAGAAAATGCAAAGATAAATATTTTGGATTTTTTTATTTAATTCAGTAAAAAAGGAAATATTTGTCACGTGTAGTTATTCGTAAACTTTAGTTCACATATTCTGTGGATATTTTGCACAGGATGGAGTACAGCAGGCCATCTTCTTCTGATGGGACATGGAAATTCATATTTAGTGGCCTTAACAGAGCCACTGGTATTTCCATATGATTTCTGCAGCCCATAAAAAGAAGCTGACCTCATTCCCTGTTCATCTTCACGGCGGTGTCTTTCTTGCTCTCTGAACTGCTGAAGTGATTGTTACAGGGATGCTTCAAGGGCACAGGGTAGAACAAGGGAGGGGGATTGGATACTTTTTCACTAAGGACAAGGATTAGGTGAGAGTTTCAGCAAAAAGAGAATTGAAGTAGATGATCTCTCAGATCCTATGATTAGGTTAATGGACTTCACTAGCAACTTAAGAATTACTAAGAGAAATATTATAAATAACTGCTTTCTCATGTGGGACCTGTTCATGGCAGCATCAAAGCAGTCCTGTGTACCTGATTTGAACAGCTCACTTAGACATATCACCTGTACAGGAATGTGAGAGGGTCTCACATTTAAACAGTGTACCATGATGAAAGAAATGGAAAAAAAGATGAGGTTTGAACTGTATTCCCAGAATACATATGGTCCACATAAAAGTACTTAAAATTGGATTATGTTTGTACTTATATATTTTGTGTCCAAACATCATTTTATACTTTGCATTTGTCATGGGGATAAATGTTACATTGAAGAAAATATCTTCAGTCTATTGGCTTAGACACAAGGCTGCAAAGCTAACAAAGCAAGTGTGCTGTAATGTTGAGTTGAACGTTATGACTTTTACTTGGATAAATTTATATCTAGGTTGTGATTATGATGGTGATTGTGGCCTGTGTTAAAAAGAATGCTCCAGAGAGTGAGAATAAGATTTGATGTTTCCAGGATGAGTGAATTTTTTTCCCCAGGAATTAGTGAAGATTGCCATAAAGCTTACTGCAGTTTATGTAGAAGTAGTTTCTTAATTGCTCATATATAAGATGTGTAGTGGGGCATATAATGCTAACATGTGTTCCAAGAATTCTTGAAATTTTTGGTTGCTAATAAATGTCATAATAAGGAAAAGCCCAAGATGATTAATGAAGTAAAAATCTGTGGTGACTAATCTTCATGTAAATTATTACAGAGTATTTTTGGTCTGATCTTGGAGCAGAGCAGATGTGCACCTTGGTAGTGTGAATCTGCATGCATATTCTTCCTCTTCTCGTAGCTGAGAAAATAACTAATGTCAGCAGAAAAGGACATCAGTTTCTTTGTGGTCAATGAATCCTCAAACTCTGAAATATCCAGATGGTTTTGAGGGTTATTATTACTGTGGGGCTGAAAAGAGAGTAATCCATTAGCTGCAAGATTGTTTTCAAAACAGCAGCAAAACTTTGTAAGGAATATTTGGCAATGCATAAAATGCCAAAATGGAAGTATTTTAACATTGACAGTCAAATCTTATTTGTATTTATTAATGCTAATTTTAACATGGGTAGACGTCACCCTGCTTTTCAAACTAATGGAAGCTATTTGCTTACCAGTATATGTGCTGCATCCTATAGAAAGATAAGAAAGAGATAGGTTATCACTTAGTCTCAGGGCCGTAAGATCACAGGGTAATTCAGGAGAAGGGACATCAAAGTCCGCTTCTGCTCAAAATATGGTCAGATCTGAAGTCAGACTGAATTGTACAAAGCTATATCTAGTTTTTTCTTGAAAACACCCAAGGGGAAGGGCTGCACAGCCTCTCTGAGAATCCTGCTCCCCTGCCTGACTTCCCTTAAGAGTAAAACTTTTATCCTTAAATCCATTCTGAACCTTTTGTTTCTGGTTACATCCATTGTCTCTTGTCTTCATCCCATGAAGATCTTGACTCCATCTTCTTCTTAAGCATCCTGTAGGCATTGGCAGGCTGCTGTGAAATACCCACAAAGTTTTTCTTAGGTTAAGCAAGCCCTGATTCTCTCAAAGTCTCACTGTAGGGCAAGTGCTTTAGCCTCAGGCATCGTGGGGGCTCTCTGCTGAACTCCCTCCAGTTTGCTCATGTCTTTGTAGTATTGGACACAGTTAGATGAAGTCTAGTGATTGCTGAAAGGGAGGATGATTTCTTCTCTTGACCTGCTGGCTTTGCCCCTACTAATACAGCCCAAGAGGCTGTCCCTCTGGCTAGGACACAGATCTGGCCCATGCTCAGCTGCCCACCAGGGCAGTTTCTGCAGAACTTCTTCCCAGCCTATCCCTCTTCATCCTGGCCTGCAGCAGAGGGGCTTCCTTTTGTAGGGCAGCACTTGGCTTTTCTCCTAACTGAATTTCTCACAGTTCTTTTCAGCACATTTCTCTAGCCTGCCTTCACCTCTCTGAAAGACAGCTCTGCCTTCTAGCAACTGGTCTACTGCCAACTGTGCTCTGCCAACTAGCGTCAACTGGCCCCTCTCTGTTAGGTGTTAATCTGCAAACTAGATGTGTGTGCACTCCACTGTCTCCTCCATGCTAGTGATAAAAGCATTAAGCAGGGCAGGTCTCAGGTTAGAACTCTGCAGTACTCTGTTTCTTACTTTCCAGAGTAAGTGCACCCCACTGCTGTGTGGTCAGTACAGCCATGGCTGTCACCCACTGTCCCATCCCAGGTAGCTCTGCCCTGTCAGTGAACAGCAGATGCTGGCAAGCATCGCCCTGCCTGCCCCACCCAGTACCTCTAGCATAAAGTTCTCCCTGACACCTTCACTGATCTTGACTGCTTGTGTCCTGCCATGATGCCCTTTCAGCAACCATCAGGGAATCTTGGAAATCATATAATGAAAATTTTCAATCATATCTCTTGAGCTACTAAAACATTTTAGGAACTTCAGTTGTTAGTTTTTAAGACAGGAAGATATTAAGGAATTAAATGAAATTTTATTTATAATTCTGTAATAAATCTCTGCAGATATTAATAGTTTCCTGTTCAATATTTGCTTTTGTATGCTGTGTTATGATCAACCCCTTGAATTTTTTGTCCTAAGAATCATGATGGTGGGAAAGATAGAAAACAGAGCAGGTATGCTGCTTCAGGAATCTTGTTCCAGCAAGCTTGAGATCCTAATTCACTCAATTTTTTAAATCTTGGGGAATAGAATACATAAATTCCTGCCTCAAATTAAGCAGTGAAACTAACATTTACCCTATGTAAACAGTTTTGATAAATTACAGATACCAACCAAATATTGATTCTGTAAAGAATGAATTTCAAATTAATTTTAGTTGTCCATAAGTAGAGCTTTATGAAAGGATACAAAACTCCAAAATGTTTTAGCCCCGATAACTAACATCTAAAATAATTAATTGAAGCTTGTGATATTGTAATTGTATATTTGAGGGTGGCAGTAATATACATTGAAGAAAAATGGTATGATCCCAATGACATTTCTGTTCAGAATCTCTTAAAACATAGTATTAACCATCATTTGTTATTTGTAAGAGGTTGTCACTATATTCCCTTGTTAACATCTTAACTCTTAATAACATTCTGAATAACTGTTGGATTCACTGCTGTTGCTAATTTTAATAAGAAGTTGTTATTACTGGCTAATAAATGTTTCATGTTTGGAAATCTGCTTTTTCTGCTGATCTTTTCATTAAGTGAAAGGATGCTTAAAGGAGGTTCTGAAGAGCATCAGTTTTTTATGGGGTGATAGTTACATTATTAGTCTTGCTGAATTAGATAATTAAGGGGACAAGCATTTAAATAGTTTTCAAGATTCTTGGTTGAATATGTATATTGCAGGAAAACAACAGCTGCACTTAAAGGCTGTAGAAGATCTCTAGACCATTACATTTTGTGAAAGCAATTGACTTGATTTTATAAGAACATATTTCAAACAATAAAGTGGTTTTTGTAGTATCTTCTGTTTCAGTATAAGCATTTGTAGCTTGCCAAAAATTAATCTCTGTGTAAGTTGGTAGGGTGCAAGTTTAGTGTCTGTGTTTCTCCTGTGTATGAGGGTGCTTCAGCTTTTGGGCTTTTGTTCTTTTATGAGGGAGAAACATTCAAGAGGCCAAGCTGATAACCAGCCAGACTTGTGCATGATGGTGCTTTATGTGCTAAATTGTTCCTACAGGTTGAATATTGACTAAATTTGCCCTTCACAAATATGCACTCTTTGTTAATATGCTGTTTACAATGTGCTAATGTTCCCACAAAGCCCACTGAAGTAGAGCAAATTGTCCCATTGCGTTATTACAGGATTCTGTCTTTGAATAATTTTATTTCATGTCAAACAGCTATTTAGTTCTACAACATCAATATAACTTGTATTTATTGTTTTGTAAAACAAGTTGTTGCTGTTTCCCATTAGTCATCTTTCTGCCTTGCTGACTCACTCCAGCTTTTTTTCTACTGTCTCAAAACATTCACATTCTCCTAAAGATTTTGCAGCTAAATGTAACAATTTGCCTTTATGTTCAGTTGTCACTCTTTTTTAGCTATCATGGATAAGTGGAGTCATACAGGGGAAGCTGGTTCAGGATGCCAGCTGAATACAATTTCTGTCTTTATGTTGAAAGGAGCAAGCACTTTTTTTTCCTCTATTTTCTCTGCTCAGAACAGGAGAAGTTTCCATTTCTTGTATTGTTACGTGCCATAGAGAAGCTGTGGAGACACGTGTTGTTCCACACGTGTGGCCAGCACACTTTTTAACAGGTAGTGAGTGCTGTGTCTTGTGGTGATTTGGTGTCTGTGCTCCTTAGGTGATGGTTTATGGCGTTGATAAACTAATGTCCTTTGGATGAGTACCAGCTCATCTGCTCTACACAGAGCACTGTGCTTAAAGCTAAGAATATGTTTAGATGAAGTGAATAGTTATCAATTTGTTTTGGTGCTGGGCAAAGTTATTTGTGTACAGAGACGTATCCGAAGGGGCTGTAGGAAAATACGAGATTCCCAGTGTAATGAATATATTTTACCACTAGATGGTATTGTTATATGAGATTAAGCATTTGCTTTGTGCCAGGGGATGCTGAAGGCAACAGGACTAATGGCTGTTAGTCATGTGGGAGGGTGCCAATGGTGGCTTCTGAGTGAAGGGCAGATGGCCCCAGGAATACGGTTTAGCAGTTAATTAAACTATAATTTAGAATATTTTTTTTCCACCCTGTAGCTTGTGGGCCTGTTTGAATAATGCAAGTCTTTGTAAGTGGGTAAGCTCAATGCCTATGCTGAAAGAACACTGGAAACTGGGGAATGTCTTCAGTTGCTGTCACAGTTTTCCGTGATATTTTACATCTAGTGTCCACTAAGGATTTGATTTTCATTAAACATATATCTCCTTGACAATTTATTTTCAGGAAATACTGAAAAGGAAGGGGAAGATACCTGTATGATTAGGAACATGAGAAGACATGACTTTTAGCCTGAGTGAGGCAGTGATACTCATGTGCTTACTCATCTACTTCTTAAAAATCCAGGGAGGAAGCAATGTGAGATGTATTCAACCATTTAGCCAAATTATTATGCATCCCATTTCTTAAAGAAAAAGATAACAAGAACTAGCAGCTGTTAATTGTTTGTGTTCTTAGGATGCTTTGTTCTGTGAAGTACCAAGAAAATCTGCATGAACTGTTTTATCTTGCTGTTGTGTGAAAGGCATTATTCACTTAACTTGGGATAGGGAAGCAGATCTGAACACAACAAAGCAGGCTGCTGCTTTCATTTGAAAAACTCTACATAAAATAAAAATTGAGAAACATTTTGTATTTTATTTTATAACGAGTTTGACACTTCCTTACAGCTTTATTTTCTTAAAATTTTTGAGAGCAGAAATTTTATACTTCAGCTAATTCGGAGTTTAAATTGCTTTTTCGTGGCAAGCTTTGAGAATCTGCTGATTTCCTGTTTGAATCACAGGCAGATGTATTGCAGGATCTCAGTTCTGTGACTGACATTTACACTGTTCTCGTGTTGTTGCTGTGGCAGTGCTATGCTGCTGCAGTCTTAGACCAACCCCTATTTTCTTGGGAATTGTATGAATCCAAAACAATGGAAAACAAAATAAGGTACCTGCCCCAGAGTTCATATTAATTAATGTATTTAATTTCAGCTTTCTATACAGAAAAGTGGCACTGAACTGCATATTTTTCAGTCATGCTGAGCTTTCATAGAGTCCTCCCCAGTCACCAGCAGTTCACACTAATCTTTGGGGAGACGCAAGCACAGAATGCCGTGCTGTGTGGATAAGGTGGAGCTCCTGATGCTTGTTTATTACTGATGCTTTCTCTCCTTATTAGACTTGAAGGTGTGGTGTGTTTACAGTGTATGTGAAAATAAAGCCTGGCTTTTCTGAGTGCCTCCCTGGGCGGATGGCAGCAGGCTGGGGAGCAGCCATCCGCAGCACGCAGTTGGTCTTTCTCCCTTTCTGGCATATGGTGCTGCCTTGAAGATGCTCTCTGCAGCGAGCATCTGCCATGGGGTCAGGCAGGCCAGCCCCTGGCGCTGGTCTGTGTCACGCCAGCTCTGCTGATGGGACGCTGCAGGCGTCCTCTCACAGCAGCCAGGTCTGGTCTTGAGAAGGGCCTCCAGGATGCTCAGAGAGACAAAATCACCTCCTGTGTTACCAGTAAAGTAAACAATGATTTAAATTACTGGGTTCCCAGCAGGTAAGCACCACTCCAGCTCTTATCCCAATGGAAGGCCTGGCAGAAGAAATTTGATATCAAACTCAGAGTGATTGCTAGGCCAAGATGGCCTGCAGATGGCAAAGTCCAAAACAGAAATGTTGCATCATGCAATGTTGCCAACCAACCTTTAATAGAGAAATGTATTTCATATTAAAAGTCATCTATATTTTAAAACAACACAAAAGCTACTGGGCTTTTAAACTGTCATCATACTAATTACCTGTATTAGTTTCTTCTTGCGTTTTCTTCCTTGGACATTCTTCCACTGAATGGATGTTGCTGCTTCTTTTTCCCTGGATTTTATTTTCCTTCTTGTTTCAGTTATCTTCATGATGCTGTTTAAAAACATTTGAGATGAAAAAATGAAATCTATATTCTTTTCTTTTTCTTCTGTTTTGCCAACTTCTGAAATTAGCTGAGCTGCTGTGTGTGTTCTGTTACAGTTTTCTTGTATGAGCCTTTGGAAACTGGTGAAGAATTTTCTTTTTCAGTGAGGGAACCCACTGTTTGAGATGTTCTTCTACTAATGGTATCAGAGGTAGATTGTATTTGAGGAGGAATGCTTGAACAAAACCTGTAGCTCTCTATGAATATATATTTGTTTAATTTTTTTTGAATTAATGCCTTTTAGATTGACTTTTTTTTTAACTTTGTATCTCTGACAAGAAACATAGATAAATTTTAATCAAAACAACAGCTAATATAGTAAGTGGTCTCCGTTATGATAAATATGTTACTGTTCAGTTCTATGACTTTAAGTCTAAAAGACTTTAAGGAATACAGTTATTTTCTTTGTATTGCCAAAAGACCCCAAACAAAACACAATAAAAAAAAGCCCCACTCAGACAAATCTTTCTTTCTTTACCTTTTTAAATTCAGTTAGTGTCCTGGTTTTGGCCTAGGACAGGGTTAATTTTTTGAAGTAGCTGTGAGGGAGCCTGAAGCTGTGTGGGAATGGCCATGACCCTATTGATGTTATTCAGTCCCACCTCACCGGTGTCATTGCCAGGGGCAGGGGGAACTCCCTCACTTATGAGGAGAAGGGGGGTTCTATTGTTGTTTCCAGTAAATTAGGCAACAGTGTAACTCACATATCAGCAGCATTATTTTTAAGACCTATATCCCAGTCATATGCTGTCCTGGTAATAATTAATTAGACCTTCAGTGACCTGTAGGGAGTTTAACAAAGGCAATAAGAGAAAATCCAGCAATTTCAGCAATGCCCTTATTAGATAAGTCTGACAAGCACACTGTAACTGAAGAGAAGGAAAGATTTCTTCCTTATTTTTCAATACTTGGCAAATGATGGATAAAAATATCAAGGACAGTAATTGTTACAGAGGATACCATTTTGTGGAGGAGAAAACTTGTAGTCAGCCTGTCCTACAGAAGCAGTTATACTCTCACAGAGTTCTTGGGTATTCTCAGTATCAGATTTCTGCTTTGTCACTCTCTGATGGTGGTGGTAAGGTGTGCATCTCCTAAATTTAAATTAAAACTATTAGTAATGATTGAAATAATCCATCATCTAAAAAATCAGATGGACTGATGGAAGAACCACATATACTTCCTCTGACTACAAGCTTGATTCAAACCTTGCATTTGCTGCTAGTATTTCATAGCTCTCTTGCTCAACCTGTCAAAAAGGAGGTTGTATTTTCCTCTAGGGCATGTACACTGAAAGCGTACTATGTATTTCCTCTGCAAGTTTAGCTACTGTGTCATTACAGTGACATCAACAGCCTTGATTTACATTCCTTTAGCAATACTACCTAACTTCTTGTTTACTTTCTTTACTACAGCTGGATACTTGGCTAAAGGCTTTAGAGGATTTTTCTGTAATAACTTCCAATCTCTTTTTATGCTGCAGAATCTTTCTTTTAGCTGATAGTCTGCCAGTTTGGTTCTTTGTTTCAGGGCTTGTCAGTCTGCATTCATCTACATTTGCTTTTGGCGAGACCAGGGTCCTCAATGATAGAAATCTTTTCCTCTTCAATTGCAGTTTCCATATGATATGTTGTGGCTCCTCATCTAATAACACTTACAGACTTTGAAATCTTACCCTTTAACACTGTTGTTTGGGTCTTTTAGCGGGAGAAAAAGACAAAGAAATTAAAGGCAGGAGAGAATAAGGCATTCAAGGACACACCTCTGACTTCTGCAGCATCTTTTTACTATATTCTTAATATCCTGTTTATGTCCAAAATTTGACCAAAAACCTTAAGAGTAATAGAACCTTCTGGATTAAAATGTGCACTTTGTCCAGTAAATTATCCAAGTCATGTCTTGAGAAAAGCACATATCAGGTCTTTGGTCCTAATTCAGAATAAGGTGTAAGCCCCTTCCTAAAGGACTCAAATGCTGAAAAAATGTTTAATATTTCTTCAGTTCTGAGGAGTGAATGGACTTGGCTAAAAAACTGATCATTTTCTGGGGGGTTCTTTTGATGCATCATTGGGAGTGTGTTTAGCTTTCTGGCAGAGAGATGCTGTGACTGCTCCAGCTGTGAGACACTGGATTCTCTGGTCCTTGAATATCCTCACAAGGATAGTGCTGATGTCCCTGTGCTGTGCCCTGGATCTCTCCCACTTGTGGGGACACCTGGCAGAGTTCTTTGGCTCCACCAGCCTCAGCACCATTCCTCTTCTGCCAAGCAGTGAGATTTTGGGGGTATTATAGCCGAGTGGGAGGCAGAAACAGATTAGGGAGCTGAACACCTCTGATTGTCTGAGGAGGTATCAGTGCTTGCTAGGGCTCTTTAAAGCTTGCTTTGTGGATGCAGCTCTTACTGTCAGAGCCAGGCTAAACAGTGCAAAAAATGCAGGTTAATTTCTCACTGTTTGGAAGTGTTATCTTTCTTAACATAAGGTTAAAATGGAATGGTATGTCCAACGTTGAGGGTGAGACAATAATTAACCCTAGTTTCTGGGAAGGTATTTTAAGCACTCAAGAACAAGAATGGGCAGAAACCATGAAAGGTCTACTTGCTAAAAGATATTTCCACTTGAATCTTTTACAGCTCTCCTGATTTCTGCCCTTTGGCCTCCTTCCAGTTCAGTGCATCTCCTAGCCCAGTACCAAGGAAAGCTTCACACTGTTCCATCAAACTTTTGTCAAATGATTCTCCAGATAAAATGTAACTGACATTTTTTTTTCTCAGTCTCTTTTTTCACCCTGTCAGAACAGTTGGAACAGTGATCAAACCATGGACCCAGTGGTGTGGAAACACACCATGCTGGTATTTTTGGCGTGGCCTAGAACATCCTTTTCTAGGCAGACACGTGGAAGGATGTAGTGAGTTGACCCTGGCTGGATGCCAGACCAAAGACCAAAGCCTCTCTATCACTGCCCTCTGCACTGGACTGGGGAGAGAAAATATAACGAAGGGTTCATGAGTTAAAATAAGGTCACAGAGAGATCATTCACCAAATACGGTCACAGGCAAAACAGGCTCTGATTGGAGACATTAATTGAATTTATTACTAACTATATCAGAGCAGGATAGCGAGAAGTAAAATAAGACCTTAAAAACACCTTCTTCCCACCCTTCCCTCCTTCTCAGCTCCAGCAGTGTAGGGAGACGGGATGGGGTTCATTACATGTTGTTTCTCCTATTGCTCAGGGAGAGGAGTCAGTCTCCTACTCCACTGTGGGGTGCCTCCCATGGGAGACAGCTCTCCATGAACTGCCATCCCGTGGCCTACAGTCCTCCACAGACTGCTCTAGCATGGGTCTCCCATGGGGTCACAAGTCCTACCTGGAAATCTGCTTCAGGGTGGGCTTTCTCTCCATTGGTCTGCAAGTCCCTGCCAGGAGCCTGCTCCAGCACAGGCCTCCCACAGGATCACTGCCTTCTCTCAGGAGTCCACCTGCTCTGGTGTGGGGCTCCTCCCCAAGCTGCAGGTGTATCTCTGCATCCCCATGGACCTCCATGGGCTGTGGTGGCACAGCTGCTTCACCATGGGCTGTACCATGGGCTGCAGGGGAATCTCAGCTCTAGCACCTGGAGCACCTCCTGATCCTCCTTCTCAACTGACCTCGGTGTCTGCAGAGTTGTTCTTCTCATGTATTCTCACCCCACTCTTCTCTGGCTGCAAGTGTATGTGCAATAACCTTTTTTCAAAATTCTTAAATCTGTTACCACAGAGGCATTATCTCTAAATGACCCAGCCTTGGCCAGCAGCACATCCGTCTTGGAGCTGCCCAGGATTGCTAGACATGGAATAAACTTCTGGCAACTTCTCACAGAATCCACCCCTGTAGCCCCCCCACTACCAAAACCTGACCATGGAAACCTGATACAAAGGTAGAGAATCCTTCACATCCCTTCCCAGGGGGATGGCAAGGACATTGAAGGGAGCTGCCTGCAAATTAGAGCTCATGTTTCCAGCATGGTTGTTGAGTCAGCATAGAAGGAAGGCAGTCACAGGCTGGGCCCCTTCACCATGTTAATCTTCTCCCATCATGGACTTCATCATTCACTTTAGACCATCTGCCAGATCACCTTGGGGAGAGCTGTTTTCATCAATCCTCAGTGGGAGTGTTGAGCAGAGCGTGGGCAGTACCCAATGCCACATTACTGTAATTTAACATTGCCAGTTTGTGCTGGGCATCAGATAGACGTTGTCCATTCTGTTTATTGTTCCACTGCCCAGTTTAATCTCCTGTGTGTCACTCTCTGGTGTCAGAGGACCACATGGACAGGACCCCAGGGACTGTGGAGGTAGACATGCCAACAAATCTATGATGAATTCTGTTTTTTTGGCTCATGTCAACATTAGTTCAGCATTGGCATGTTTTATACTGGATGACTTACCTTTGTCATAGACAGATGCCTGTTTCAACTCTCTCTTGCACTTGCAGAGCATAAACTTTATTTTTAAACTAGATTTGAAGATACTGTGTTATATGATGAAAGGCAAGGGGAGAAGGCAGTTGATAACATTTTAACAAATAAGAGAATCAGATAGAGAGGTTTTCTAAAGGTGTCTTGAATCATGTTATCTATCCTAGTCCAATATAGGATTAACTGAACTTAAAGAATCTTGGACTGTGTTTGTTCACTTGCAGTATTTGGGTTGGGCATCTTTCTTAGAGTTTCACTAGCCTTTATTATAGAAAATGTTCCTCATGCCAACAAAATGGGGAAGGCAAACAGCAGGGTGGCCTTGGGTAGTTTAGACTGGAATCTGAAACTTTCAGGCATGAGATTGGTACTGAGTTACTGTCTTGATTGAAAAATTATCCTGTTATTATGAGTAGAAGCCCAGAGGAGCGAGCCCTGGTTGTGGCTGTAGTTAAATCAGCATGAGAGTATCTGGGTTGTGGCAGTTGGAAAAATGGTGGGATTCTCCTGCTGCCTGCATGCCATGGCCCTGCAAGGCACAGCCGGAATGAAGCACCCCAGAGTGGTCCCTGACATGTAACACGGCACTGCTACCACTCCAGACCACTCAGGTGGTGGTGTGGAGCTTGCTCTTTCCCTGTGGACCTGCCCTTCTTTCCCACCAGCCCCAGGTATGGAAAAACAAAATGATATAACTGTGTTATACCACCTTCTTCTTGCCCCTCTATCTGCTCTGCTCTTCCTGGTGTCTCAGGGCTGGGGGGTCCTCTTTAAGAGCAAGTGAGGGATTGCCCACTTTTCCTTGAAATGCCAGTGGTATCTGTGTCTCCAAAGTTGTTAGCTGGATGGAGAAGTCCCAGGAAGTGTTACACAGATTTATGCAGCACTAACCTGCTGAATTTTTCAGGAAGGCAGGATTTGGAGGATGAGGGTAAACAAGCTCTTCTCTTGTAGTCTGTGTTGTCAGTAAATTTTTTATGGAGTTGAGATTTATTCTAGTGTCAGCCTTGTGTGGTTCTGTATAGTGGGGGCAAGATGTAATAGCCTGTTTAAATAAAACTTTTGGCAGTGTGTAAAGCCACCCTTCTCTTTGTAATCCTTAATGAATGTTTTGTCACTTCATACTACTCTTTCATTGTTAGCCCCTTTCATGCTGCTCCTCATTAGAGCAATCCTGTGCATGTTAATTTTTTCATAGAGGGAGAGAGTGGGAGACAAATATTTAGTCAGAACTCCCTTTGTTTGGCAATGTACAGAACCAGTGTGTTAGTTAAGAGAGAGAAACATTTTAACTACCAGGTCCTTGCTTTTTTTTATTTAATTTTTTTTATTTTAGGTATGGTCTTTGCTAGCAGATTGGGATTTTTTTTCCCCAAAAGGCAGCTAGAGAAAAGCCCACCCAGCCATTAGGGTGCTTGACATGTTCCTTGGCACATGTGGTAGCACCCTCCTCCTCCACCCAATAGCCTGGACTGGAGGCAGCATCAGGGACTGCTGGGGAGGCAGGCAGAGCAAAATGTTAATATGACATCCCCTGGCCACCAAACAGCGGTGTGTGGCTCCTTCTCACCCACAACATGACGCTGTGCAGGGAGTTTCTGCAAACTGGCAACTGCAGAAGTGATTTCTTATAGTGTTCTGCTGGTGTACAAAGACAGGCTGAATAAAAACAAGATGCTTAAGAATTATGGCAAGCTACAGTGCAACAGAGAGCTTTCCTTAGTGCTTGAAATAATACAGATGAAATGCAAAAATCAGCCAGAACTGTCTGACTGGAAAATCTTCAGACAAGGAGGGATGTTTGTACGTAATGAAGTCAATCTGCAATGTCAAATGCAACCAGAGATTTTGAAATGTTTTGTAATGTACTAAGTAAAAATCGGAGGTTTTGAAATATTTTCAGTTTAAAGTAGGAGTGCATAAGAGTAGACATAGTTTGTTTCTCAAGAGACTTGAAAATTATGGCATTTCTTTATGTTTATTTCAGATTCTCTGCAGAGAACTGCTGTGACTGAAGGTAATACATAGTCAACTTATAGTGGGATTTAGTAAGAAAAATAAAAAACATTGAAAGTAGAAGGGCTTGGTATTTTAGTAAGAACATCTAAGTACTACCAGAGGCAGATATGATTTCCCTAGAATAATTTCTTTTTAAATGCAGAAGAGAAAATACCTTTAAGTTAAAATCAGTATTGTGCAAGGCAGAATTACAAACAAAAAAATGAGGGGAAATATCCTGATCTGTTGAAATCTAAAGGGAAAATCATTAGCATAACTGACATTACAGTGATCTTTTGAATTATCCATGGGCTTCCATAAACTGAATTATCAGAAGTGATGTTAGTAACAAAAAATGACAAGCGCTGATTAAACAGTGTTGGTGCTTTCTCTCAGCCCCACCTCCAGAAAATAATTTAGTAGTAGTGTTAGAAAGCATCCTCAGCAAATGTAACCAATTTTTCTTTGTTTTTGTGATCTGAGGATAAGGTCTCATAATATGTGTGTGTGCAGTGTTTGTGTGCATATATAAAAAATAACCTTTCCTTTGATATAACATTGATTTTTCTCACAGTTTTATAATGATAACAGTTTTTATCCCTGGCAAAAAACAGTCTGCCTTGCAGAGTCAGACAGAATAACTGTGTCAAATAAGATTTATTTCAAGGAATATAAATGCAACTGCCTTTACTTGCACAAAAGTAAAGGCATAGAAAAAAAGAAAAGAAGCTTTTGCAAACTCCTTGTGCTTGCTTTTTCGCTTGACCAGCTCCAAGCCAGTGATTGAAGCAGCTGCGGAGGCTAAATGAAGTTTTTAGGTGAACACTTTAAATTGAAGCTGGCTAGGAGGTTCATGAAGTAATTTGAACTCTCAGTGTGTGCATGTGTAGAACACAGGTAATACTATTTTCCCCATTATCAACCAGAGTCTGTCTATGAGCCAAGGTCGATACAGGGGTATACCTGTTGTGACACAGACTTATCCACAGCCACAAGCACTTTGAGGTGCGTCTTGCTCCCTTGTGCCCTTGTACACGGGCTGCAATCCCTTCAGAAATAAACCTGCTCCAACATGACTGACCCACAGCTGGAGCCCCTCCAGGGGTGTGCCTGCTCTGTCATGGGCTTATCTACAGCCACACACTTTGACATGCTCCAGCATGTCCTCATGCACAGCCAGGGGTGCTTTGAGGTGTTCTCCATCATGGACTTCCCCTTCAGAGGAGTCCCTTCAGAGGTCCACCTGCTGTGGCACAGGCACAGCCGTGGGTAAAGGTGCTTCAAGAGGAGCCTCATCTGGTGTGGGCTTGTCTGAGACATCCTGCTCCCACGTGGACTCAGCTGTAGGTCACAGTCCCTTCAGCTCAGGCTCTCACTGGAGTTTCAGCCTGTCCAGTGCAGCAGTACAGAAACAGCAGTGACGCCTTCATGATCTGTCAGTGCGTGGGCACTGCTGGGGTGAAAATGTTCCCAGGCATTGTACAGTGAGGTCATAAGTAGTACAGCACTACAAAAAAAGCAGCCACTAACTAACAAGCACTAGATTCTAATTTACAGTGAAGTAAGCAAGCCCCATTGCAAGCACAGGAATCTGCCAGCTAATAGATAAACAGCAATAGCAGCCATAAATCCAATCTGGCACATTCCAATCAAATCTGTTGTTATCTTGAACTTTCTGAGCCCCATGTTGGGTGCCAAAAAGGACTGTAGTAGCGTAACCCCAGCTGGCAGCTCAGCACTACCCAGCTGCTTGCTCCATCCCACTATGGGATAGAGGAGAGAATCAGAAGGGTAGAAGTGATAAAACTTGTGGGTTGAAGTAAAGAGTTTAACAGGTAGAGGAAAAGCCACAAAGGCAAGCAAAAAAAAACAAGGAATTAATCTGACATTTCCCATGGGCAGGCAGGTATTCAGCCATCACCAGGAGAGCAGGGCTTTATCAATCATTACAGTTACTTGGCATGACAAATGGCATCACTCCAAATGTCCTCCAATTTCCTCCTCCTTGCCCCAGCTTTTATTGTGAACTGGACACCATGCGGTATGGATATCCCTTGAGTCATTTTGGGTTATCTGTGCCAGCTGTGTCCCCTAACAACAACTTGTGCACCCCAGCCTGACAGGGCAGCAGGAGAGGCCCAAAGCTTTGATGCTGTGTCAGGACTATACCATCCTCATGTTAGCACACTGCTTTCAGCACAAGCCCAAAACACAGACCTATACTGGCTACTGTGGAGAAAAGTAACTCTATCCCAGCCAAATCCAGCACACATATGTATGTCTGGATTTTCTCGGCTGTATTCTCTAGAAATCTTGGAACATTTTGAATACTTTATAAATGTGCCTGGGATTTAGGGATACCTAATAACCATAGTCCAGATGCTCCAGCTGCTGCACATCAGCATTTCATAGTAGTCTCATCTAGGACTCTGGAGATAGGAATGATCTTACTTGAAGCCCCTGAACATGTGTGCTGTGTTGTAGAGCCATGCATTATAAGTTTGACACTTCCGAAAGGTCTTCTGCATCTGTACTATCCATGCTGTTTATGCATGTACAAGGGTTCTGATCACTCTGTGAAGCCAAAAGCATGTGCTTTACAGTGCACAAACATTTCAGCCTGGTAAATTCTGTACATGGAGGTTGATTTGGTTCCCATGGAGACCTTAGACTTTGTTGTCAAGTTTGAGGGCCATATTGTACTTTTCAGGAATAAAAGTGTGATATTTTTCAGTTTTGTCTTTAATTTAACAGGGCATAGCAATCCTGCTAGCTGGGCACTCTGGTTAACAGTGGAGTTTTCAAATAAATTGTATTCAACAGTGCTTATGCATTTATATCTGTAACTGAATCATTCTTTCTGGTTAGCACCTTTCAGACACTTGATCCCCTTTCCTAAATAAAACTGACCTTTATTTTATGGTAATAAAAAGCATTATCTTTTCCCTTCTTAGCCTGCCCTAGGTGACCTGTGATTTTCTTGGAAAGGAAAGGAAATACTGAAATAAAAATATAATTCTATAATGAGTTAATGTGCTGTAGATTCATTACTATTTTTGCAGAAGCTATTCTCACTTCATTAGCTTGCTCTTGCCTTACACCCATTCTTATAAGAATTACTATGAATTCAGAATTTGATTAGTCTTACCTTTTTCAATTCAAGTTATTAATGATTAGTTAATTCTCTCAAGGAATCTATTTTTACTGTGTCAGTATTCATTTAAAGCCATTGAATCTCATATTTAAACATTTTTAGTACATACTTTTCAATAATGTAGTCACAGTAGAGTGAAAAAAAAACCCACATTAAGTACTTCCTTACAGGTGATTCGTGAAGCAAGAATGATTTATGTCTGATTTTCACAGTTCTAAAAATAGTGCATAATGTTACATAGTGTATATGATGCAAGTCATGAGAAAAACTATTCTTACGTCCTAGTCTTAGCTTTGAATATCACTTCTGTAGAGGAATAGAAACAAGTGAATTCTTACTTAAAAAGATTCTCATTATTTCTTCACTAGAAAGGGATGTGAAAAGCTATTAAGGTGATTTTCTTGCTGATAATCTATGCCTTGTCAACATTTTCTCAGCTCTTCATGGTGTTTGAAGAGACCTTTTCCTTCCAAAATTTGCAGATAAGAGTACCAATTGTATGTCTAGAATGACCTGACCTGATACATAAAAATAAATGTACTATTCTAAAAATGACTGTAAATGTAAATATAAAGCCATGGGTACATGATGTAGGACAAAGAAAATGGGACAATTGCTGGTTGGGTTGTCTTTTTCTTACATCCTTGGGGAACTACAGTAAGTAAGAATAAACAAGTAGTGTGTGCTTTTTGGAAGTTTTAGACTGCCCTATTTGCACTTTTTGTGCTGTGTGTGGATGTTGGGAAGAGAGAAAAATAGAGTTTCCTGCAGAATGTGCATGAGGATATGCGTCGGGTCTCCAGAGAGCGTTTGCATGGCTGTATGAACAAACTGCGTGTTCTGCGGAAGGACTATGACTCATGTCTGAGGGGAATATTTTCTTACCAAGCCTTTTCAGTGCAGTGCAGAAATTCCAGGAGTGTCTCACGAGGATATTGTACAGATGAGAGCAGCTGGAAGTGCCTGTGCTCACTGCATTTTAAGGTAGCCATCTGCCAGCCCTTTGAGAGAAGGTGCAGTTGCATAGGAAGCATAATGAGGTCTGCGGAAGTCTGCAGGACACCCACTGCCTCTTAGGCAGCCTGACTGAGTAAAAGATGTGGAGACAGAGCTCATGATGCCCAAAGAAGCACCGTCCTCTGCCCTTTCTGTGGTGGCTTTGAAATCTCACCATAGCTGAAAGCTCCAACTAGGACTCTCTAGAGACGTTTGAGAATGCACAGCTCGCGAGCTCCCTCAGTTGGCTCTGCCTCTTATTATTTTAATCACACACAGAGAAATTAAATAAGCAATTAAGTGCATATTTTTAGTTGCTGACTTGCAGAATCAGGTCATGAAAGGTTGCATGTTATTTTAGGAGATTGTCTGCTTGCTGTTATTGTTAAAAATACTGTTTTTCCAACAGTTTTTCAGGGCTCCTCACAACCCTTCTAGAAGTTGTATGCTCACAATTCTACCTCATAATTTTTCATGAATTAGTACTCAGTGTTAAGATTATATTGCTGGGAAGATTGGCTGGTCTGGTGAGGAGTGACTTTGTAAGTGTTCTCCAGACACAGAGAGGATCATTATTCTGTGGGCTCAGAGGCTGGTAGTATTTACATTGCTTGTGGACTGTTGATGACAGATTTTTGTAGATACTAGCTAAATTAACACAATTCCCTTCTTGCCACAGTTGTACTCCAAGTTCTTATCTAATTTTCTGCACCTAATTTTCTGCATGTTTTTTTGCTATTCACATGCAGTGTATCTAGTATGACATTTCTTTCGTTTTGTCATATTAAACACTAGTTTGTTAGCCTGCTAAATTCCCAGTACAAGTAGTACTTCTGGTGGAATATTTGTCATAGGGTAGTAGTGAGATGTTTTTAAATTTTTTTTTTTTTTTTTTTTGAAAGTCCATTAACTACATCTAGGCAAACTTACATTGTGCTGTCACTTTTTGACAGCATGGTGCTAAAACTACTGAAACTGGATTGACTGTTTCTGAAGAGTGATTCCATTACTTAACTGGGCTCTGGAGATTAGATATACTGAATGGCAAATTCTCTTTCTTTTTCTTTCTTAATTCATTTCTGTTTCATGGTTAAATAGACTATGTGCTATTGAATGAATTCAGTTTTTCTAAGTATTCCCAATATGCTTTTTATCAATAGCTATGCTCTATAAAGTTATCACTGCTTTTTAACTGCTTCATCACTTTCTTCCTGGTTATTAGTTTGGATAAAGTTGTTCCATGTTCAGGATTTTCTTGGTTCTGTCTCTTTTGTAATGGTCTTTGGTTTTTTCCCCAATCATATTAAAAAAAAAATAAAATTCTTCTTCCCCTTTCTTAAGGATTAACTAATTTGATTTTAATGCTCTCTTTTCATTCCTCTTGTGGCTATTTCACAACTGTGCAAATCATTGTATATAAATCACCAGTTCCCATTTTCAGCAAGGTTTCTTTTTATCCACAAACCCCAATCAATCTCTCTGAAGCTGAACTGGCCTTCTTGTTGAGCTCTTATAGAATAAAAACCTGCCACAATTGAATTCAGTGGGAGTTTTGTCATTCATGTCAATGACTTCAATGCTTCACTCACAGTTAACATACATTAGGTTTTAATTATAATGCCTTTTAGGCACCTCCAGCCTTCTTCCTGCTTTATGGCTTTTAATTACTTCCCAGCAAGCACACTATTTACTCCTAATTCCAGTCAGCTTGGTTATTTTTTTCCAAAGCATTTTTTTCCTCATTGCTTGTCAGTACACAGGAGAAGGATGACACCTTAGGAAAACAGAAATATAGCCAAAAGAGAATTAAGGTAAATGTTAAGCATTTATCATTTTCTAAAGGCAAAATATCTATTAATTTTGATGGGCTTCATAGGAAACAAGGGCTTCTGCATGCCATCCAGTGAGGGAAGGAAGTCTTGCAGTACACAATTATCACATCTCAAGCACAAAGTGGTAATGTGTTTAAGAGTAAAGGAAGAAAAAAACCTAATTGTCTGTGAAACACCTTGTAGTCCTATGATTAGGAATTTGTAAGATTTTTTGCCCTAGAGATTACATAGTAACAAAAATTATTGACAGTGATTTAATATCAGAGTAAGACATACTGAACTTATGGTCATCTGCTGTTTATCAATTTTTGATAACACTATCATGTGTACTGAAATACTGTAGCTTTCTAGTCTTCATTGACTTGCTGTTTTTTTTAAAGTTTTGAATACTGGTTAGGCAATTTTGCTAACTGCATTCATATAAAAGTGTCCCATGTCCAAAGAATTCATGATCACATAAACTCTATTAATGAAATAAACCAGAATCACTCTGTTTGTGAATTTTCTCATTGCTGGCCTACAGATCTGAAGTTGCAGATTTATTAAGCTACTAAGATAAAGGTGATTTTCCATGTTTATCTGTGCATGTCATGATCATATATGTCTTTTTTCTTACAAGGGGCAGTATCTGTTATTTGCTTCAGGTTTGTGTAACACCTTGATGAATAAGGGCTGGTGCTGCTGGTTTCTCTATGCTCTGACCTTCAAAGCTCCTCCCTCTTCACATGAGACAGTACTCTGTTGGGTCATGAAAAGGACAGGCATAATGGTGCTAAATTTCTTTGAGCGAGATGTTCTACAGAGAAACAGAACTACTGGGAAGTGCAACTCAGTATCATTACTTAGAGCTTTTTGATATGTCTTGTAAAATGTAACTGGTAAGGAGTATCTGGGAAGAAGCTCTATATGCATCTGCAGGCTGGTGAAGGGAAAATCATCTTATGTAAGTGCATGAGTTTCTTTCATGGTGGAAGCACATCATCGATCAAATGCTGAACATGTGAGACTTAAAGTGCCAGCGTGTTTCTTCAGGAGTAGCATTAAATAAAACTAAAAGCAGAGGAGGAAAATATGTTGGCTGTAAATGTCTAAGCAGGAATAAATGGTATTGTCTTGTAGTCAGATAATAAGTATAGTTATCCAGTGTGGTGATGGTCTTGTTAGAGAATTGATCAGTTTCAGAAGGTTTTGTCAGGATCAGTCCCAAAGAACTGAGGTGCTATCTAAAATCAGCATATATTTTTCAGACTTCTGAATACAGCAAAGTAATTATTGAAAAAATAATGTAATAGTGTGTCATAGTGAAAACAACTATTCTCTTTTCGAATTATTTTTTCTCTCAAAAGCATTGCTGATACTAGAATCCCACTGTATGCAGCCATTCCATTGTCATGCTATCCTGTCCCTGTCCTGGCTGCATAGTGGAAGTAAAGAAGAAATTACTCTGGTCATTCAGTCTAAAAATAGTTTGACAATGAAGACGTGAAGCTAACTAGCTCAGTAGTGGGCAGGGCAAGAGTGCATTCTCATTTGTTTCTTACTGAGGCTGGTTCTCCCATGGTAATTAATTTTTTAAAACAAAACACATCTCCCCTTTGCTTACAGAATTCTGATTTTGACAGTCTTGAGCCATCCATCAATCACTTTGTCTCTTAAGTACTAAAAGATCAATATCGATATTCTGAACTTTCTGCTTTCTCTTTGATGTCTTTTCTGATTGGTAACACTATCTGAGTCCTCTCAGCTGAAGTCATTCAGCAGTAAAAGATAGAAATAGGTCATTGAAGAAGTTGTAGATAGTGTTACTTTTCTGACAAATAACATTATTTCTTATTTACCATAGTATTGGTAACAATAACTTAACCTCTTCATCCTTATTTTCAAAACATAGGAAAGACAATCCTAGTTTGCTTGAGACATGTTTCCTGGTACTGAGACCCTTGCAAAGAAGTTTGAGCAAAATATAATAGCAAAGAGAATAATGTGAGCATGTGGGAATTGATGCTGCTCTTTGAGAGTAGTCCAGACCTTTTCTGATAACAGAACAGGCTGCTACTAGCACTGGCTCCTTCATAGTAGTTGTAGTGACACTGGAGGTGGACAGAAATTCTTAGAGTAGATACTTCTTTCGGTAGTGGTAAGAACATTTTATTGAGCAGTTGCCTTATCCCTGCCTCTGACATTCTGTCTGGATTTTTTGCCATCTGCACAAGAAGAGTAGTCAACAGAAGCTTGGACTGTGCTGCTATGTTCTTACTGGAACCTACTGCTGCTCTGTGTTCCTTTGTGGAAAGGATGCTCTTTTCCACCATGCTGCCAGAATGGAGAATGGGACCAAACCCCAAAACAGTCTTGCTTGCTTTGAATATGATATTTCTTTCTGAAGTGTTTCTCATACAGCTTCTCTGTAATGGACAAAAAAGATCATGTAAAGAAAAGACTGTTCCCCGCCCCCCCTCCCAAAAAAAATGCCACAAACTCAGCAAAACTTCATCCTGGCAGAAAATAGTAATGTACTTCCTATGTACTTATGTACTTAGCTGTAGTTAATGTTGACTGCTTTGGGAAAACAATTCTGAGGCTTTGAAATTCCTGTGTTTGCTTCTATGATCTTTGAGTTATCTGTTGTTGCTGTGTGTGTTAAGTCAAGCTGCAGATCCACTGTCCTGAAAAGATGTGTTTGGGCTTGAGAGAAATAGGAGAAAATTTAGAGCCTCTGGATGTTGTTCTTTGCTTTAAAGAAGTCATCTGGTCCTCCATCCAGGGGAAGCAAGGGGGAGATTCTAGAGCAGTAATTTGTTATTCACAGGTGTTGTATGCACTTTTTAGAGTTTAGGCTCACTGACTTCTTTGTTTCCTTCTCAGACCTGAGGATTTCAGAATATTTTCTAACTAATGAATTGGCTAGAAATAGTTTTTAAGAGTGGAGGAAAAATATTTATCAGTTGCAAAGAAGGGATTTGTTACACAGATGTGAGATAGAGCAGGTATAAACTAACTCTGTCATTAAATCTAATCCACATAATCACTGTGACTTATTGCAATTATTACAACAGATGTCTTGTTCAGGGGTTCACACAAGGGCTGCCTCATGGAATCTGATGTTCAGAGAACATCTGCTGCACAGATATCATTCATAAAAAAGTGATTCCTACTGCTATTCCTACAAATGCTAAGACAAGACAAAAGTAGTGAAAGGCCAAAAAGAGACAAATACAATGTCAAGGTAAAACAAATAAGAGAGATTGAGGGACATGCACATGTCCTATATCTCTGTGCTGTCAAGGATTTATCTAGCTACAACTCCTGAGTAATCTCAAGAGGAAATAGAAAGTCCAGTGATCCCCACTGATTCTTCTGAAGGAGAAGCTGAAATTCATTGTGATGTGAAACTGGAGAGTCATTTGAAGTTCCAGTGAGACAGTAGCATTCAGGGTACTGGATCCTTTCTTTCTTGCTTTACCAATAGGCGTAAATTCCAAGGCTTCAGAGGAAAAAAACAGTGTAAATTAAGCTGTCTGTTAAAATGAGTCCGAAGCCTTAGTCACACTTAGAGAAGAACCCAGCTCCCTTGATGTGCAGGGTTTTAACTTACCACCATCTCTCTGCTAATACAGCATCCATCTTCATTAGTGTGAGCTATCTGTGGTTGAAAGCTGTCAGAATTACCTAGCAGCACAATTTCATTTGAGAAATTACTAGTATCAACTCTTCATACTGTTGTTCCAAGTCTACATCTTTGTTAATTAAATGAGAAAACTTGTTGGTAAGGTCAGCACTTCAGTTTGCTTATAATTTGTTTGCATTTTTTCCTGAAGTTTGTGCATCTATATGCACTAAATTCTGCTTGTTGAAGTGTATTTTCAAAAAATGACCTAGCAGATTATTTTGAAGGAAATAGTCCCATCTACCCTCATTTCTTGGCCTGATGAAATGGGACACTACTGCCTACATATAATTCCATGTGTTGCATGTCATTTAACATAATTCTTGGTTCAGTATCCAGTTTTTCTTTTGCATTGTGTCATAGTTTAGCAGTGGTACTCCCCAGTTGTGTGCTCCCACTGAGGCTCTCCAAAACATGTGCCTCCTGCTTGTCCCCCCTCTCCCTTCTCCTCTTGGGCTGGAGAGGAGAGTTGGAGGTACCAAAAGTGAAGATCAGATGTTGGGGTAAGAACAATTTACTGGAAACAGCAGTGAGGTAAAAAAACAAACAGCAACAGCAACAATACAAAGGATGCAGAACAATACAAAAGAAAGAGCAGAACAATTCACACAGAAATTCCCCCAGGAACAGGCAATACCTGACTGCGACCTCCCCCTTGCTGTGTGTACACAAAAGACTCCTTCTCCATGGAAGAGTCTCCCTTCCCTATACCACTGGCAGTGGCAAAGTGGTCTAGAATAACGTCTGGGTCCTAGCCATACCCCTCCTGGCTACTGCAAAAGTTTACTCATTCCTGGCCAGAACCAGGACACTTGGAGACAAAATAATATATTAAAAATTGTTGGTCGTATTTTATCCATTAAGATCCTGAAAAATTAAATACATTGAGAACAATTTCTTGCAAAGCGTATGCTGGGGAGCATATTTAAAATTAAAATAGGCAGCTCTGTGGCCAGAAGCAGGCCTCTGTACAACTCTGGTATCTTAATAAAAATTAATAAATCCTAAACATGTATTCAGAATCTAGGATTTATTTATGTTTTTCAAGTTAGCAAAAGAAAGTTTCCATGTTGACACAAATCATAGAACCATAGAATAGAATCATTAAGGCTGGGAAAACTCTCAGGGTTTGGTCCAGCTTTTGGCCAATCAACACCTTGTCAAATAGATCATAGCACTAAGTGCCATGTCCAGTCATTTCTTGAACACCACCAGGGATGGTGAGTCCAGCACCTCCCAGGGCAGTCCATTCCAATGCTTAATAACCCTTTCCATGAAGAAATTCTTCCTGATTTCCACTCTGAACCTCCCCTGAGGCCATTTCCTCCTGTCCCATCGATAGTTGCCTGGGAGAAGACGCCAAGCCCCACTTCACTACAACCTCCTTTTGGGTAGTTGTCAAGAGCTATAAGGTCTCCCCTGAACCTCACATTTCCCAAGATAAACAATCCCAATCACTTCTCATAGAACTCTCTCTCTAGACCCTTCACCAGCCTTGCTGCTCTTCTTCGAACATGCTGCAGTAGCTCAGTGTCTTTCTTGAAGAGAGGACTCCAGAATGGGATGCAGCACTTGAGGTGTGGGCTCACCAGTGCCATTGAGGTGGGACCATGCTGTAGTAGGTGGCAACTTTTTCCTGGGCTGTACTTAGAAATGACAGCTGAGATGATTAAAAATTAAAGGCAAGTGTTTGTTCGGGTCCTCAGATGATATTCTGGTATAGGAATAGGAGTTATACTGATGTAAAATCTCTTATAAGATCTAGAAATAGTGATAATTACTAAGACTAATTAATTATATGTTCGTTTCCTTTTTCAGTAATGGGAGCTAATCAGGTGTTTTGTGTGTATTTTTTAGTGTTTGTGATCTTGTTTCTTGTCACATTAATGCCACTCTCTAGTAGGAAGCAAACATTAATTAGTGCATAATTTACAGTAGGAGAAGCAGAGGATTGGGTTGTTAATCAATTTTAGCGGAGGATTTTATCTAGAGCTGTTTGTGGGATTTCTCAGTAGTGAATCTTTCTGTAGTATATTTTTACTCTCATCTCAGTTGATGCTATGTTAAAAGTGTCCATGAAGAATTTTTCTGATGTATTTAGAAGTCTGACCTAAGGTGCATGGGAGTGCACAGAAGCTTTCAAGACAGTTAATGCCAGATTTACAGAGGCCTTTCTATTGTCCAGTTCCAGTCATACACCTCAGTGATTTTGTGGTCCACAAAGAAATGGTGCTGCCTAGCATACTAAAAAATTACATAGGAAAATGTTTTGTTCCAGATTTTTAGAAATAATCTGGGATTTTCCCTGTCTTTCCCTCTTAGAACATGATTCCACAACTAACCCATCAGTCGTACTGACAAGGAAAGATGGCCCCAGGTGCCACTGTTACATCTCTCAGCATGAGAGAGAAGTGTTCCTGGTTCCTGTTTGTGTGATGAGTCACACAACTTGGTACATCCTGGGGCCCTGGTGGGCAGGTAGGCATGGGCCAGCCATGTGCTGTGGCAGCAGGGACAGCCAGGAGCCTCCTGGGCTGTGTCAGAACAGGTACAGCCAGCAGATTAAGGGAGGGGGTTATCTGCCTCTTCAGCACTGCATCCAGATACTGCAGCTGGCTTTGGTCACCCAGTGGGAGGAGACACTGATGAACTGCAGTGGGTTCAGTGGAGCTCCAGAAAGCTAATCAGGGCTGGAGCATTTGTTCTGTAAGAAGATGGGGGAGCTAGGGATGTTCAGCCTGGGAAAAAAATGACTTCAAGGAGACTTCACAGAAGTCTCCCTCCACCCCACACCTAGGAGGATGTCAACTGGAGACAGGCATTTTGCAGTGGTGCATGGTGGGAGGAAAAGGAAATACTTGGCATAAGTTCGGACATGAAGTGTTCAGAACTGGATTTAAGGAAAGGCTGTTCCTGCAAGGACTGTCAGGCAGTGAAGAAGGTTGCCTGGACAGGCTGTGCAGTTTCCATCCTTCTTTACTGTCAGTGAAGTCACTGAAAGGCAGTCTGTGGTTTGTTTTTTCACCTGTCAAACACTGCCCATGGCTTCACTCCCTGAGAAGTCTGTAGGGCTGTTTCTTTTGCTTGGGGAGCAGAATGTCACCATTTAATGAGAAGAAGTGCAAGGTGGAAATGGTTTCATTAGAGGGTGTTAAATTTTATAGTTCCTTCATCACATGTGTCAGATTAATAGGAAGAAAGTGTTTTAAATGGTTGACTTTAATTAGAAGAATGAAGAAGTCTGCCAGCAACAATAATCCATTTTTGGTGACCAAGTGTTTAAGTCATTTAGAAGTTATTCCATTTATTTTTAATTATGTTCTCATTTACAGAAGTGTAATCTATTTGGAAAAATACCAGTGATAATGCTTCACAGAGCACAAATTATGTTGCAGAATATTTAAAATAATTTTTTCCTCTAGTATTTCCCTTTTGCTATTACATTCTGTAATGCTTTTACCATCATTTGATACATCTGGTCATAAATTGTCACATTGCTTTTAGTTTTACCATTTGTAAGTATTTGCATCTGTTACAAAGGCTCCTTTTTACAGTCTCTGTATCGTTGCCAAGCTGAGACCTTGATCAGTATAAAGCTACAGAAATGCCAATTAATGCTTTTGTCATCTCAAGGGCTGATTACTGTAATTCACTCTTTTAGGGACTTTCAGCCCATACTGTTAGGAAATTGCAGCTGACTCATTATGCTGCCATGAGGACTCTCTTCAAAATGAGATTATATGAATGTATTATTAAATTAAAAAAAAATATTGTTTGTGGAAAAATTCATATTAATTATTATATTACATTGGAACAGGCTGCCCAGGGAAGAGTGTGAGTCACCATTCCTGGAGGCATTTAAAAGATGTAGGTGTGGCATTAGGGATGTAGTTTAGTGATGGACTTGGCAATATTCTGTTAATGGCTGGACTTAATGATCTTAAAGGCCTTTTCCAATATAAATGGGTCTATGATTCTATGTATTTGGGAGATCTTAGTCTGTTACTATTATAAGCCTGTCGTGTGACTAATCATTTTAGAGTTTCTATATATCATCCAATTTACTGAGCTGTCTTGAGGAAGACTATTAAGATTTGTACATCACCAAGACAGTAAATTGTCTATGGGTATTCGCCAAGCTGGATATATGTTGTTTTTCAATCAACATGGAAATGCTTTGCATTTACTTGAACATCTGAATTGCTGGTTTTTCTATCCCTGTTTTTAATTGGCAAGTGTACAATATGGGCTTGGATGAGTCTTCTTGAAAGCTAATTAATTACAGATATTGAAATTGACCAAATGACAGTCCAGATTTCATGATAATTTTTAATATTATCACATAGAAGATGTAAAAATTGTTGTTTTTACAATTTTTCTAAGCTATTTTAAATTTTGACAGAAAAAGGAAAAAAATTCTCCTTCTGTTAAGCAGATCTCTTTTCCAGTATTATATAGGTGAGAAAAAAATGTTTTTTAACTTTCCTAAGCAGAATAATCAGAGTGATTTTTATCAATACGGGTAGTAGTGCTAATCTGTTTATGCATGCCAGTCAGTTCTGTCTCATTAGCAACCTTATGCTAGTTAAGTCTTTTTCCCTCTAAGAGGAAGCCTGAACCTCTAAAAAGTAATTTTGAAAGGTTGGTTTCAAAGGAAAAGCCGCTTATGCCTTATATTACAAAGCCTAAAGGAAAGCTTTCCATTTTAATAGACTCTTGGGTACCTATTTTTTGGTCTACAGCAACACACAGGCTTTGGAAAGGCTCAAAAAATTCACTCCAGTGAATCCATGGGATCAAACATATTTCGGAGAGTTCAGATTTTAGCCTGGGATATAGTGTTTCATTTCATCCTACAGAAAGCATCTTTCCAATGCATTCTTTTGCTATCTGAAACATGTGATATTCTTGAGCAAAGAGAAGAATGCCCAGGCAGACGGTCTCCAGAACGTGGGAGCTGAGACTTGGCTTGTGTTGAATAACTAATATCTAGCCTTTTTTTCATCAGCCCTAGACTGCATAAAATGAGGAAGCAACAGAGAATGTTAGCTGTTTATCAAGTCTGTTGTCTGCTGAAGAAAGAAGGAATAATGTAGGTGCTGGGCCTGTCAAAAAATGAGACGCAGACAAAGGGCCCAGGCTCAGATCCACACTCAGGTGAGTGTGCTGTACAGGTTTCTCTCTGGGTTAAAGCTCTGAGGCAAGCTAAAGGACTTTATACCTGAGATGCCAAAGGTGGACTCTAGAATATTTCCTATTTGCAATCTGATTTCTAGCCTTGTAATGAATTGCCTTGTTAAAATAAACACGTTCTATTATGCAAAGCACTTTAAGAGTCTTTGTTAGTCTGGTGAGATGGGATATATTCCCTCTCCAGGAGTAATTACTGTAAGTAAGAAGAATATATAGGCTTTTTCATCTGGATATATGCTGCAGGGAGCTTGGAGTGAGGAGGCATCCCCTGGCTGAGCACCACGGGGCTGTGGGGCTGAGGTAGCTGAGCCTGGCTGTGGGGCAGAACCAGGTCTGTTGCTGTCTGTCCTGTGAGAAGCTGGCAGCAGAGACAAACCCTGAAACATCACAGTGAGAAAGTCAAAATAACTTACTTCAAACCCGATAATCCTCCCAACACAATAGAAGGATTTTCTTCTTCTTCTGTATGATTTATTTAAAACTCACTGCAGAAAGCGAAAAGGCTCATTGGGGGCCCTTTGCCTGGGTGGTTTGTACTTCAGTGATAGTCTGCATTTATATTTCTAGGCTGTAAATTCTTTAGGGTGGAGATCATATTATTTACATTTACTTGAGTGCTGTGTGCTTTTCCTGGAGTTTAATCATATTTGCAAGAAATCATCTCTTCACTAGGGAAACAACTTTTTTCATCCAAGTTAATGTGGAGTTTGGCCTGTATAAGAGTGAAGGGATTTGAGCTGAGGACATGGTGTTTTGGTGAATGTCGAGATTTATTATTATGGATTTATAATATGCACTATTGCTTTCAGATCCACCTTTGTCATTACCTCTTTTGTTAGTACCTTTCAATGTGCTTGTTTTATATTTTCCGATTCAATAACATTAGAAATTGTGAGTACTGAAATAAACAAGTTTCTGTATGCCAACATCTTGGAAAACTCACCCATTTTTTCCCATTTAAACAGCTGTTAAAAAGGACAGAATCAAAATGAAAAGAGTTTCTGCACTATAAAATTATTTTGCTTTACATTATAAGCTTGGAAAACAGCAGCCTCAAGTCCTCAGTAGACCTAGCAGGTTTCAAAGTATTTATATTGTTGAAATCTGTCAATGTTCTATGAAAATTTTGGAAAAATTGAAATTATTCCAAATATCTGACATGATTTTATTTATTACTAAATATTTCATAATTGTCTTCCTTTATTCTATGAATGTAATGTAAGAAAGGTAACTTTTTAGCTGAAGTACTGTGATAATCCTTCGTGAGACAGTTTGGGGAATTTTCCCCACATGAAATGTTTAGACACTTTAGCATAATAAATTGCTAAAGTAAATATACAAGATAATAATTGCAGATAGTTGAACCTTGTCTCCTTAAACAGAGAATCTGAAGGTCTGTTTAAATAAACTCTTCTTTCAAGTCATACTTCTCTCTACTGGCTGACTTGCTAAGCTTCTTTAAGCTCTGCTTCAGTTCATTAGGCAGCAGTGTGTGTTTGCAGTGACAAAAGCTGTAGGCTTGGCTCCTGCTGACAGAGGTGGTGTATCAGGACATGCCATTGTCGCTGCAGAACGTGAGGCAGTCGTGCAGGGTTATGGCCATTAACCATTCTTTAGCATATCTAACTTTGTACTATTTAGTCCTGGAACAGCTCCTATGCTGTAGTTCATAGTGATGAATGAAGGAGATGGGACTTTACTTTGATATGCTGACTCTCACTGCTCTAAATATTGGAAAAAATACGTTGGGAATTACAGTGACAAAAAAGGTATGCTTGCAGCCGCATAACTTCAATAAAATACCTCCTTAGTTTGCACAGCAACAGTGGTGCTGAGAAATCAGTCTTGTACTGATAAATATGATGCTTCCCAGCAGGAAAAAGGGTTAGTGTAGTAGATAATGTGCAACTGCCCCTTGTTGTGGAGATCCCAGTTGATGAGGGCTGGTTCTCTAAGCTGCAAATGTTGCCTGTTTTCTTTTCCACAGCCCTCTGTGTCACTAACAGATTGTTCTTTTATCCTCTTGATACAAAATAATTTTTGTGTATTCATTTGGTGCCTTTGTAGATCTGACAGGAGTGTGTTTCACTCAGTGTTGAGTCTAATTTAGAACATATTCAGACATCTAGAAAGGTGTAGCATGCAGCACTGGGCTTCTTAACAGAGGCACTTCCAGCATATGTTATATGAGAGTGATGATATTCAGCTATTGGTTCTCTGTTCTCAGCAATTTATTCTAAAATAATGGTTTTCTAATCCTCATGAAAAAGTAGGTCACCTCTTAGGGACTGGCAAAAGCAGGAAAGCTGGATCTCTCCTCATGGAACACCATTCTTCAAGGAAGGGGTCTGATGTTTTCCATTTCACTTGAAGCTGTTGAATTTTGGGGTATGAATGCAGGGTAGTATATCTGCTTTTGCAGGTACATTAAGGGTAGAATAGGAGCAGTCAATGTTTCTGTGACAGCATGGCTTATTTTATTTATTTTGGCTTGTATTTGGGCTAATAGTGCTGGACTATTCTGTTTATTGCAATATTATATTTTAATTGATATGAAGCACCTTTCTATAGTAAATAAAGTTATTGTTTCTCTAATGCTCTGCAAATATTCCTGTATCAAGCATATACAGCTTTGAAATATCTTCAGAGTTAAATCTAACATTTCATTGCTATTGAAGTATGAAATAAAAGCCACTAAAGTATTTAAAAACTATGCAGTGTTTTCTAATATACTAAACTATCACTTGTACATCAGTGTCCTTGAAGCAATGCATTTTGCATCCTTTGGTTATAAACTGGGATCTGCAGTTGAACCATGGCAGCCTGAGGGCTATGGGTGTTGTTGGGCACTATGCATGAGGCAATGGGAGTAGGCAGCTTGGAACTTTAATGGGGTTTAATTTTTTTTTTGCAGTACAAAAGCCCCCCCATTGACATGTAAGAATAGGATTGTGATGAAGAGCTAATAATGAAAATTAACATAAAATATTCCTACTGCTAAAGTACCAGTGCTACAGGGGCATGGCTGTACCATGGCTCCTTTTTAAGGACCAGAGCTGCAGAAATTTCTCACATACCTTTTCTAAGATGATCTCATTACTATCAGATCTGTCTTTATTTATCTGTTTTGAAAGTTTATTTTAGAAGACGTAGACAGGAGTATCTCTGAGAGTGTTCTTGGAGAAAAATTATAAGCTAATAAGCTAATAAAACAATAAGCTAATTATTAGCTAATAATTATAAGTTAATTATAAGCTAATATTTTGGGGTGTAGATCAGACATAATGTCAGAACCTCCTGTTAGGTTTTCTTTCTAGTAAAGACTTTGATGAATACTTGTGTCTCAGTTTGTTTATCTACAAGAAAGCATTTTGGAACACAGGTTAATTCTTCTATTGTATTTCTTGGATTCAGTAGTTCTCTGTTTTTTAAAATAAGCACTTATACAAAGTGAGTTATACATCAACTCTTCTAACTGTTCAGTAATTCATTGATTAGTCATATGACAGCTATCAAAGCTACAATGTGGAAAACACTGGGAGGTCAAAGAGCTTGTGAGTTATCCAATTGTCCATTATTAGCAGTTGTACAATAATTAATGATGATTTTTCTATAAATACCTTAGAAATGAATGAAGGGAATTGAAAGAAACAGATTTTAAACAGAGCAATATAGCATACTGCTGTTTGAACAGAGGACAAATCCAAGACAAAGAAGACAGATAAGCATTACCATTAGCTTAATAAGACTTTGGATCAAACCCAATGGGAGTTTTGAAGTTATTTCTGTGGAAACCACTCTACATCATATTGCAAGTGTGAAATCACTCCCAGCTTTTCATTGACTGTCCTGGGACTGGCAGCATCCAGGGAATTTATTTTGTTTGAAATATTTTTGGGATTGCAGCTATAACTTGTGTATATTCTTAAATCTTATGTCATTAAATATCTGATGCCTCATAAAAGTCTAGAGATCTAATGATTCTAATGATTAGAAAAGTTCTGCTAAAAAAAAAAAGCTGTTTAAAATATTTGTTGGGAAGAGTCCATGAAAATTATTATCTTCTAAGTACTTACTGCACTTTGGCTCTGTGAAGCAAATAACTGTAATCCAATGGATGAAATAAATTTTCCAAGCATATACTAAAATATGCATGGAATGTGCACGGTATGAGAAAATTTCGGTATTGCATTATTTATTTGTGATTTTATTTTCTAAGGAACTCATGTACTACTCATTTGGAAATCTGAATCCTATGTTAGAAGTCTTATCTCTGTAACCCCCGAAATCCTTCATTTGCCTTAACTTTCTGTGTATGAGGCTCATGTGGAAGAGCTTCTGACTTAGCAAAGTTATCATCTCAGCAGAGGGCATAGGAATGGTCACGGTGTATTGGTGGTATTTGTTAAGTGGTTAATTTATATCTGGCTTTCTTGTATAGAATAATAATTGTGTTCCAAATGCAGTTCTGACTAATCTTTAGTAATTTAGAGTTCTTCACACTTGTCTTGGCACACTTAAATCTTTGGCCAAAAATATCTTTGAAATTGGGTCATCTTAAGGGGAATGGCTGATTTCCCTGTTCTTTGACTACTCAGCTGTAAAGCAGGAACATTTTCCTTCCTTATCAGAAGAAGGGATGTGAGAGTACACCATTATTAATTACAGCATAATGCTTAACACAAAAGTGATGAAATCAGACTAATCAGCATATTAATAAGGCCTTTTCATTAAAACTAAGTTCAAACATTTGAAACTCATAATCCCATGTGTGACTGTCACAGCTCTGCTCTCTATGCCTTGTACTGAGCTACTGGATTTGGGTGGTCATTTAAAATGAATGCATTATAAAATATATGCTTTATAAAATAAATATGAGATCAGCTGAGCTGGGCCAGTTCAGCCTGGGCTTCCTTGGAGAATGGGAACCTGTGGAACTGCAGAAAACAGGATAGATTTTCAGAGGTCCTGCATACTTGCTAACACCCCTTCAGCTCTCTGCATCTGGGAACCTTTTGAATGAGAGGTTGCATCTCAGTATTGGATAGACACTGATAGTTTTCTTGCATGAGCTCATCAAACTGGAGCCATAAAAACTTTAGATACTGATGTATCCTGTGACAGGGATTGATATATGGGATTGATATATTATCTGTCCAAACATTTCTATTTGTATTTGTTTTTAACTTTTTCTGATTTCATCTGATACTTCTTAAGTAGCATGCATTATTTATTATGAAAAAACAATGGATAATAATTTCCTCTTCACTTTTCCATGCTACTGCAGGCCCATCATTCTTATATTCTGATGGTTATTTTTCATAAAATAATGCATTTAACTCCCACTTTCAGTTTCTCTAGAGAGAATGAAATGTTCAGGAACTATAGAATACTGTCCTGTTAAGCTGCACAACTTTTTGACAGAACAGAGGAAAATGCAATTTTAATATTTCAGTAGCTGAAAAAAGATAGTTCAAAGAGTGTAGGCAAACAATGATGAGAATGTGTTGACAGTGCATGAAATCTTTGATGTGGATTCCTTTATGAAATAAAATGACTTTTTGGGGCTGCAAAGATGGCTGTTAAAAACTCCAGTTATAAGCCCTCATGAGAAAATAAAAGAGTCTTTTTGCTTTTAGCATTGCTCCTCAGCTGAAAGAATGATTGATGATTTTTAAAGAACATCTTGTAGTGCAAAGGACTGTAACAGAGGCTATCTTGATGCTGGTAATCAGTACTGTGTTTTTCTGTTCATTCATTACTCTTTGCAGGAAATTAAAAGAGATTAATGGAAGGGTATTTTTAGAAGAATTCAGGAAAAAGAACTGTCAAAATTGATATTTACATGACATGGTTGTGTAATGTTTGTCAAAGACGAAGAGAGTATTGCAACCTTCTTCTGTGCCCCATTAAAGAATGGTTATCTGTAGAGTGCAAACAATGGACTTCTTATTTGTTGCACATGCCTGAGGCACAAAGAAGGAATGAAAGTGTTCATTTTAATTCCATCTTATAGACACAGTTCTGCTCAGGTTCAATTGTTCTATGTGCTGCAAGAACGTGAGAAAATACTGTGCCATGAAAAAGTTGAGGTTAAGTATTCTAAAATTCATGAGAGAGGAACAGAGGCACTGAAATCCACCTGCTGCTCACTGAACGAGTTCTTCCTTGCTGTGGAGATCATGGCCTGTGTAGAACCTTCCTAGTAGGCTTTGAAGGGACATTTAGGTGGCTTCCTGTCTTCTCAGCTATTCATGCTGAGAAGACATGCTTTACTGTGATGAGCAACTGTTTTTTTGTAAATAATATTAAAAGTCCCCTTGTCATTTGGCTGGGGGTCATGGTAAAGAGGGAATCAAGTAAATCCCCATCCCAGATTGTTTCTGGCACCTAACAATTGATGGACATTTGTGCTTCCCTTTACAGACAGCAAAGTGCTCAAATAATGAGCTCTTCTTTACTAAAATAAATAGGCCAGATACTTGAAAGTTGTTTTATGAAAAGGAAATACTTTTAATTAAAATAACTGGGAGACGATTGCAGTCCTTGATTTGAGATTATATTTGTATTTATTCTCTAGATGGAGAAGTATGCTGAATGACGTTCTAATCTTCTGGGAACACCTCTGTAGATACAAAAGTAAGATGTGGGGATGGACAGATCTGTTTAAAGGATTTGATATTCGGTATGGAACTCAAGGAGAAGCCTCCTTGAGATACAGTCACACACAGGGCTTCACAGCATAGCAGACAACAAAACCGTGTCCTACAACTTCCAAGTCCAAACAGGAAATCACTGTCTGTGAAATAATCATGAGTGTTAAGAAAGTGCTCTTGGGAAAATAGCAATTATTTTGCTTACAGGTATTTTACTAATTAATTTACTAATTTACTAATCAATTTACTAATTAATGTAAAGAATTATTTATTTATTTTTACAGCTTACAGTTTGCTTACCAGGTGTATGTAAGAATGGTACTACAAGCAAAAGTGCGATATTTGAGTGGTGGTCTCTTTTAAATAGTAGAAGGACTTGGTCGCCCAAAATTCACTTAAAATCTCTAGAATTTAACTAAGATGCCCTTTCCATTACATAATCATTATTTTCTTGGCACCTACTTGGTTTTAGCCCCTAAATATTACTTAACATCTCTAGGATATGGCTGATGAAAATGGTGAGAAATTTTTGTACAGTGTCAAGCACAAACAAGCTCTAAGCAAAGTACTGCCCTGTATGCTTTCCTTGTTTGCTTGAGTTCTTTAGACAACCAGCCCTTCAGCAAACATCTCAGAACAAACACAAGTACTGCAGGGAACCCAGCTTCTGATATTTCTAATGTTAAAAACAAGCACATATACCATTTTTATGTCATGGAAATCTACTTTGCACCAGACTTAATTTCCCCCTGTAAATGCGTTTGATTTTCTTCTCTTGGTTTCTCGATAAATTTACAGTGCATCACAGCTGTACCATAAGACAAGTGGAAGATTATGTATTGATGGTAGGTACATGATCCACCTTTGTTTACATCATATTTGAGTGTTTAAAATTTTTACTTTATACTGTAGGGTGATTCCAGTTTTTTGGATGCAGTCTCCATATAAGAAGACTGTCTGGGTCCCCTAAGGTCCTGTAGGAAACCTGTAGAAGTTTAGAGAACACAGGCAGACTCTTCTGAATTTGGAACTGTTGGCCCAACCACTGGACTCCCATTTCTTACTGTCTGCCTTGATGGTCAATACAGAGGAACCATAGCTGCTCCTGACTACTCTGCTGTAGTGAAATTAACTTACAGGGAAGGATTCATAATAGGTCATGCAAAAGATTTCTTGTTCACAAAGATGCAGATATTTTTGCTTTTGATGAAAAATTTCAGAGACACAAATACAGAACTGTTTCTTTTTAAGCATGCAAACAAGCATCAGGTATCCAGTACTTCTGAAAATACTTAAATAGTGAATTATCTGAAGGAAAAGGACATTTCAGAAGCTGAGTCTCCAAGTGCCTGGAACTGCATCTCAGAAATCTCATGCTAAACAGGTACTGAGGAATCCTTGGATAGAGGGAATGGAAATTCTTTGAAAGATCTGTATTTCTGTGAAAACTAGTGATTAGAAGGAGGTAGTGCCCTTCATGTAATGCTTTCATTGCAAAGATGGAGAGGCTGGGAAAAGTGTGTGTGTAGTAATGTGTGACAGAGACAGATTGTTAGGTGCAGCAGTTTATTTAAATAAAACATTGCAGATGTACTTTCAGATATGACTAAATTATATAATACTTATTTTGAAAAAATTTTATGGCTCTTAGAGTCATAGAGTCACAGATAATTCAGGCTGGAAGAGTCCTTGGGTGGTCAGCCTTCCCAGCCTGGGTGGCTGCACAGGTTCTTCTTTCCCAGGAAGAGTGCTTTGAATTTCTCCTCATTGGATGTGAAGACCCTTGGAACTCCTGTCAGCCAATTCCTCTGTCAGCCCATCTGGGTGTCACTGAATGGCAGGCCTACCCCTCAGCATGTCAGCTGGCCCTGCACCTTGGTGTCATCTACAGACTTGAAGACAGTGCATCTCCTCCAATTCCCTAATAAAGGTGTTCAGCAGGACAGGTCCAAGGAGCCTCCTGCAGCATCACTTACTGGCCTGCAGACCAAGTATGACCCATTAACCATTACTCTCAGAGGCCTATCATCTCAGCAATCTTTTACACCCCTGGCTGTCCACCCCTCCAGAGCATAATGTCCTAGTATTTATAAAGGAGCACTGGTAAACAGTGTTGAAAGCCTTCCTAATGTTGAAGTAAATGACAGCCACTGTTCTCCCAGTGGATATTTTTTCTTTGGTTACATTTTCTTCATTCTCAATGGAATTTCAATTGGAAAACAAAACTACGATGAAGTTAGTGTGTAGAGCTGGACAGAAAGAGGCCAGAAGCAGAGAGAATATGGTGAAGGGCAGCTCCTTTTGCCATCAGCCCAGTGAGTTCTGTTGCCTGGCTGCTTCAGTTCAACTGGACAAACCATGTGTAGGTTTCCATGTGGGGGCACACAGCACTTCCATATGTACTTAACTGTTGTGCAGATGTTAAAAATATTAGCTTAAGGGTTGTGCAAATATTGACTCATTCTACTCAGTCTTGTTAGCCTGTTGAAGCCAATATTAATATTAGGAATGGCCAAAGAATATGTTTAGTGCACGTATATACAAAAGACCCAGTAGTAGAGTTGCAACTTTTTAAAGCAGTGAATGAAATTGTAACACTACTGAAATTGTGGTAGAAATAGAGAGAACACACACTTTGGAGACTGATTTGCTACAAGACTACAGGGATCATCATAAAATAGACATAACCTGCAGCTGAGGAATTGATTAGCTTGTCTATAGCCATTGTGATCTGTTAGTAGCATCTGATATCAAATCAATTCTCATGGCATATGCTCGAGGATGCATTCTCTTGCATGCAAGAGAAACCCCAGCTTTTAAAAGAGTTATTATATTAAAACCAAGCAAAATTATATTTTTTCCTGGATTATTGCACTACTATAAAAAACTTGAAAAAATTTTAACTAGAATATGGATTTATTTTAAATAAAAAAATAGTCATTGTGTAGTGTTGTCTGTGCCACAGTATATTGGGATTTCGAAGATGGCTTTTGTTCTGTATCAAGAATTTTCTTACCAGAAAAAGTGAGTCCTTGAACACTTTGCAAAATATTAAATCCATCCAAAACAGGATCTATTCAAAATACATTAATCTGACTCCAAATGATATGATATTTAGCCTATGCAGACTCTTCAAAATAACATGAAAGGGAATCATCTGAAGGAAGGGATTGTGGCTGATGATTCATATGATGACCTAGGTTGTGACTGAAAGAAGTAAGGAATGATTTCTCTTTTTACCCTCCTGTTTGAGGAATGAGAATGGATGATGCTAGCAAGAATTGGAACAGGATAAGAAGGGAGTAGTGACTTGTTGAAACGGGTCTGGTTTATAGCATCGTAACTTGGAGATCTCTACTTAGTGAACAGGGCTGCCTTAGTGTCAGTCTACATCACTTCATGCTGCTTAAGGAAAATACTTGAGGTTTCCACAAAGTTGTTTGCAGTTAATAACCAGAATTTTTATTTTCCTCTGTGCTGTTTTTGTCACGTGATGCTGATTTCCTGGCTTAAGATGAGTTTTCCATTCAAAATGTCAGTTTTGTTATGCATAAATGTTCTCCCAAAGTGATGGGAGGTGGTTGTTAAAGAGAAGTGGCTCTGCTTGGAGAGCATGGTCTTTGCCACACTTTACTAAATGCTTGATTCTTGCGTTCCTCTTCACAGATGATTGTGCATTGTTACGTCATGTGTTTTTACATTGTACCATTGTGTGATGATATCTTAATTTTATCACAGGTAATGTGGATTGAAAGTGAAAATGAAACAAAAAGTTATGCTCCTGCTTAGTTAGCCTGCTGTAAAATTCTTAAATTCGTAAAATAACTTGCTGGGCCAGAGACATGTTAAGTGCGGGATTAAAATCTAAATCCTCTGGGTAATGTGTGATGTTGGCATTTGGAAACTCGTATGCTAGAAGGGTTAGTGCTTTTGAGCTGGAAATATTCTGTATGTCCTGCTGAAAGTGAAAATGTTGAAGTAGTGAGTAGGTTTCTTTTCATTGTGACTGAAATAAAGAACATTAAGAAAAAAATTAATGTGGTTTAATGTACGTGTAGAGACTGTCATTAATTGTCTTGGTGGTGTGCAGGCAGCACTTTACAGTAATTGTGGTACTACCAGTAGAATATTAATGCGTGCTGCTTTGACCTGCTATCAGTGATTGTGATTTGAATATAATTTGCATAATACTTTGCATATCTGTAACATACTACTCATTAGATTTTATACTGCTAGAATGGTGGATTAACAAAATGATTGTAGTAGCATTACTCCAATGAAAGGGATTGATGTCTATGTTTCTCTTCTTTCTTACTATTTTCCAAAATAATTTGTAACAATATTTTTAGAATATTAATATTATTTTTATAAGGATTAGTAATAAATCCTGGATGGACCATATTAATACTAGCTGCCAGTTCCCTGTTAACCTCTCATTTGTGTTTATTCTACTTTTTTTAAGCTTCCCATGACAGTTTTATTTATGAGAATGCTGTGTACTTTCACTATGGCTTTTAAAATGTTTAGCATGTTTAACAGTGACAACAGAGAGCTCAAATATAGTAGTTGAAACCTAAATCTTGTTATAAAAACTAGTGATTTGATATAATAGTTAAAAGTATTTGAAAAATATTACAGATGTATTAAAGAATGTTATGAAAACTTGTGGCTTGGTTGTTAGCCATCATTGCTAGCAGAGAGGGCATCCAGGGTGAAACGTTTGTCCAATGTATGTCTACAGAGATTGAAAGTGTGTAGGACTTGGATCAGAGGTAAAAGCAGACAGAGAACTTGTCAAATAAGGTGGCTTATTTTTGGCCAGGAAGAAAACTTGGTGTTTGTATTCATTTCCCAGACAACTTGTTGCAGTTCCAGTGCACTGCTGGAACATGAGTTGATTATTCAGTGTGTAATACTTTGATTTGACCTTATGCATTTAGATCTTTTATAGAGGTATGTTGGAGGTAGACACTGCATAAAAATCCAGAATGGCCACTAATCTCTTTCACCTTCAGTGAGGGAAAATTATCACTATCAGAGTTTCTTTCTTCCTAGCTGCAAATGAATTTAATCTACAATAAATGTGAATTCCACCGGCCCATAGTAAAATTCCTGGTTGTGCCAGGAAACTGTATCAAGTTCATAGAACATATATGCTCCATGTTCTGAAATATTAGTTTCTTTTTAGTTGAAAGGTTACTTACATTTGCTTTGATATGTAATGGTTTCAGTTAATGTAAGTGCTGCTAAAATGTGAGTAGTCTTTTCTTTATTTATTTATAGATTTCAAAGGAACTTTTACAATTCTCAGTAGAACTGTCTCCTGGAGTTCTAGTGACATGCAAATTGTTTTGATATTAATCAACCTCCCTCACAGCCAAGCTGTGACATCATGAGAATTCCAAAAGAGCCTTTTTGTTTTCTGTGGAAGATGTGCAATCATTTTTTAAACACTGACTTTTTTAACCAAAGTTTTCATTGCTGTTTAAAGAAACAATTGTTCACATATCCCAAAAGACTTCTCCTTAGACAATATCTCTGTGTACTTCTTTGGGCTCTTGGAAGAAATTTGCAATGTAGAACTTGCTTTGCACTACTTGATAACAGGCATTTTACAGTGTAGCCAGCTATTTTTTGTGCCTGATAATAAATAAACATGTTAGTAGGCCACATGTGTACTGCTGCTGCCTTTATGTTAACTGCTCCCAGTAATTTGAGAATTTGTCAATCCCTCACCTGTTTCACACTTTCCATGACTGTTATTGACATAAAAAAAAATTCTGTGGGGAAAACAAGTAGATCTAATCCCAATGTATATGGATGAACTGAATTAGAATTGTATGTGGAATTATATGAATTCAAATAGCCACTGGCTAAACACAACTTGCATGAATATTGAATGGTAAAATGTTTCTTAGATGGGTTTATTTTGCAAGTTTATCCCCAATAAAGTTATGTTATGCATTTGTATAAAATGGCCTGCTCTTTGAATGATGGTTCAGCTCAGAAGTGTTAGAATAATTAAGGACTTATATATGTAAATCATAGAAATTAAAGGTTGAGTTTCAGTCTTAATTCTAAAATTCTGAGAATTTTAAAGGAAGACCTACCTTGGACCCTGCTTAATACAACTCCCTATGTGTGAAAATTAGTTCAAAATAAGTATCTTTCTTTCAAACCTCTGGAAAGGATGTACTCTGTATACCACAATTTTCAGGTATATATGCAAGGGTTGGATGAAAAATACTTCTCACCAAATGTTTGGCCCTTCAAGGTACCAGCTTCAATTTCCAGTTGTTGCAGCTGTTACTGTTGGGGAATTAGGGGCTTCTGTGATGGGACACAAGATCTGGTGCACACAGTGGATGTGACACTTGTGTATTCAGAGAATACTAAAATAGTTTTTTTTCAGTAACACATAAAAATATCTAAGTCTTACAACATAACTGAACAAAAGTCTCCAGTCTGCTCCCAAAGGATTCATTCCTAAACCTTAGTAATTTCTGGTCCTATTTTTTGAAGTATTAGAAATTTTTGCTTTACAAATTCAGAAGGATAAAAGTAAGAAAAGGAAAATTACATGGTATAAGATTTTAGACATAAACATGCTTTTTTAAATCAAAAATTTAAAAGGAATCAGTCTATATTTGTGTAAAGGTGTATTTTTAATTCAAACACTGAAAATAGTTTTAAAATAAAATTCTGAATACTGTAGTCGTAGAGATAAGGGGAATATAAAATTACAACTTTTTATGTAAAATTTCACAGAATTCATACTATGGATTTTCAGAGCTCTGCTTTATTGACATAATTAGCTGTAATTCAGAGTCAGTATTAACTGAACCAAACGTTATTAACAACACTTTAGAATATAAATGCTAATTCAATAAAGAATGACGAATTCATTTAGCTCAGCACAGTCGTCCTCTTTGCTGAATTTTATCATTTGCTTTCAGTGTGTAGAGTCTCCTGGCGCAAATCAGGAATAGGTCATGCATGGTTGCTTAGTGGTTTCTTAATTAGTATTATAACCCATTTGCTTTGTTAATAGCTTTGCATTTGCAAATACCATATCCCATTTTTGCTGAGGAATCATCACTGGAACTAGTCTAGAGTAGGCCTGTCAAGGAAGTGGAAATCAAATCCTGTATAATCCTGCAAAACATGTTTGTCATGTTCTGTGATCCAAGTGACTGTTCTTTGTTGTAGCTTTCTTTTATACACTTCTGTGAAAACCTGGGCTGACACATGACCTGACTGCAGGATTGTATCTTTAAGGGTGGTGCTATCATTCACTGTGATTTTAGCTAAACGTGTTAAATGCAAAAGTTCTTGATACATATAGGCCAAAAATGTAATCTCTGCTGGTTTTTTTTTCCATTTCTACTAAAAAGGGAAACTGTGTTATCAGGAAGAAAACATCTGCAGAGTGGAGATATCGCTGCATTGCTTTCTGTTCAGAAGCTTTCTTAAAACCTTGCATTGCACTGCTGAGAAGTGCAGCTGTTGAGGTTGTTTGTGAATGACAGGCCAGGAGCTGTGATGCACCAAGTCACACAGCTCGTGGGCAAACGTTTGCTGTGGCTTCATCATGTGCAACAGGGCTGGGAAAGCGAGGTGAGAGCTACTGCAGAGCTGAGCTTGGAGCCAAGGAAGGAAAGTTCTGAGAGTCCCTTTGGCTGCTACTCTGTGTACTCACAGTAGCCCCAGACTGGCTGCTATGAGGAGAATCAACTCTACTGCCGGCAAACCCAGCACAACGGCAGCCAGCAACGCAGAGGACACAGCAACCAGGGGGTCTAGTGTGTTTACAATGAAATCTTATTTTTACTTTAAGAAATACCAGTATTTTTAAATAGGAAAAAAAAAATATTAATTTCCTCTTTTGTTGCAACAGAGAAATAGTCATGTTGTATGATTTGAACTAATGCTGGCCTTGTTTAATGATTATTCACAAGCTCATGGAAGAGGCTACAGAGTATAACAAAACGAGAATCAGCTCACTCAGCACATGGTTGGAGGTTTATTTGCAGTTCATGCTGCACAGATGGGTAATAGTTTGAAAGCGCAGATGGAATTTAAGGAACAGAGAATTCAGTGGCGAAACTGCTGTATTGAAAAGAGGGAGAGAACTGAATGAACCAACAGCTTGAGAGAAAAATATTGAGATCCAGCTGGTTATTACACAAATTATTTCAGCCTCTCCTAATGTATAAACTGTGAGGACAAACAGCAAATATTTTACAGGAATTGGCTGCTTCCTCCTTATTCTCTTATACAAGAAATACCTATCAAACATAGTTAAAATAGAAGGGTTTATTTTTCATTGAATGATGTTGTATTGGGAATTAGTGAAGGACAGAGGCCATGATCTATCTAAACAACAAGACAAAGCCAGAGAAAATGAGTAGAGCAAAGTGGCTGGGAATTTTAACCCCCGGGTTTGTAAATCCAAAGAGAGGGATTAAGAAGCCAGTTTGGTAAGAAGAGGAACCTGCTAAGCTCACCAGTCTGCAGGTCCTGCTAGTGTTGAGTGCCTGCCTTTTGGCAAGACTTGTTTCTAAGTCCTTCAACAGCATTCTCCTTGTGCATCATCTGCAGAAAGGCAGGGCACAGAGAAAGCCTGGCTACTCTTTTCTGAAAAGAGTAAAGGAATAATACTCCCAACAAGGTTTCATCCACGTGGTTCTTTCCCTGAGCTTTGTCCACTTGTCACACCTTTTGCATTTACCCACTTCCCACCAATGCCACAATTAGTTTGTCTCTGCAGCCATTTAATCTAATGTGAGTTTGTTGTGGATTTCAGCTCTTGAATAATTTTATCAGCTGGGGATCTGTTTACTCTAAACTTTCCAGTTTTAGCTCAATTGAGTCTTTCATCATAATAAAGTAACTGAGCTATTATATACTTTCAGATTTTCACATCAGAGTTTTTGGAAAAGTTTCATTCAATAAATAAGATCTGATAAGAAAAAAAGAAAAATATGATGAAAACTCATTTCTGCAGAACATTTACATATTTTATATTATTCTCTCAGTTCCCCAATTTCCTAATATTTCAGTAATAAGTATGAGTCAGATATTTTTAGCTAAGTTATAAAACAAAGAAAATTATTTTTGAAGTACTAAATTACGTATATATGTAATTCCAAGAACAATGCAGAATCCATCATTCAGAACAGGAGGAGAAGCCTCAGCAATAAATTCATTCCTTTAAGCACTGATTTGAAAAGAGAAAGAGGAGAATAAAATTATATAATCAGACGAATTAAGACTATAATTTACTGCTGTGCTCTGATTTATTTCCTGCTGTGAGAGATTGTCTCATAAGTGAAGCCAGTATGGCTGAGCATTTAAATTCAAATTTTTTTAGACCTGACTGGTTTTTTTCCCTCAAAGTTGTATGTTTCTGTATATTTAAATTCTAGCTTATTAAAAATACCAACGTAACCCTGAGAACTTGCAAGGTTATTTTCTGTGTATAACTAATTTTCTAAAAAGAGATATATAAGAATTGGGGAAGACCCAAATAAATAATCCTGCATCATGGTATGGTAATGCTCTATTTAAAATAAACCATCCTCATGACAGTGTTTCTGTGGAGTCCTTCAGTAGGAGTTGAGAGTCTTTCATCATAAGTAAGAGGAATAACTAGGAAGTTATTAATGTTTTTTGTTTTGTTTATTGGATTAAATACTCAGGAAAAAAATGCTCTTTGGGCTGCCTCTTCCAGAAGCACATTGAGATTTACTCTTTGTCATTCTTTTGTCTCTTGAATTTTATAAACAGTGTAGGTTGCTTTTTTTCAATATTGAAGTCATACAATTTTTGTTGGTAACATCAGTGTCCTAATTGATCTTTGTTGAAAAAAAAAATAAATTTTTAACACTTTTGAAAAGGATCCTTTCTTTCTTTTTCTGTTCTGTGGAAAATTTTTATCATGGAGCTTCTACTTCCTGTCAGACAATGAAGACAGTGAAGGTTTGTCTTGTTTTTGAAGGAAGCATTGATGCTGACCGGAACAGAGAGGTTTCTTTTTGAAGCAGTCACAGTATGGGATTGTATCTTCCAGCTAAGAGTTTATGATTGAAAACAACTGGAGAGGACCTTGCAAGGTCATCTTGAAGGATTTAATAGGGGAAGATCCAAGCATTTATATCAAGGATCTGTTGATTCGTTCTGGACATAAGATAAATAGTGGTGTTTTCAACCCTCATGTTTGAAGACTCTTCTGAAACTATAGCAGGAGTCTGAAAATGAGAAAGAAGTGCTAGTGCTGTAGAGAGAAAGAATATTAATTCTCCAAGCTAGCAAGTTGTAAAGACGTATCTATGAAGCAGTGATCACCATGTGATCCCTGCCCAAGGGCTGCCAGCAGACATCCAGTGAGTGCATTTCACTGCCCATCCAGCCAACTTTACTGAGAAATTTGGGATAACTACTCTTGGAGCACCATGCCAAGGGAGTTATGTCCCTTCTAGTATCTAGGGTAGTTTTGTCCAGACCACTCTGAGCATCCCAGTGAGTGGATGAGTTCCACTCATTCCAGTGAGTGGAACTGCTCACATCTGTGCAAGCATGTATTTGGTTAGTAAAGACATCTTCCTTGGATACAGTGAGACATTAGAGCTGTCTGGAGCTAAACCTGTACAGCATTAAACCCCACTGCCTCCTACTCCCTCTAAATGTGTCTGTGGAAAATTTTATTCCAGTAATGGTCCAGGCTGGACTCACTGTATTTTCAGTGTTTTTGTTTGCTCGTCAAAAGGAAACAGATGCTGGATTGTTGTTACGGGGGTTCTGATGACTCAAAGGAGAAGTGATTTTATGTAAAACATCATTCGTTGCAGAGTATGGATGGAGGTACCACAGCATGAAGCTACATCAGCCTGCTGTTTTGAGAACAGAGACTCACAAATAGCATTCCTTAGCAGAAGTTGACTGACATATTCTCATTAATGTAAATAGATACTATCACCACTTATCAATTACCATTTATCAATTTTGGTCATTGGATCATAAGGAAATACAAAGAAATTTCTAGCTATGAGATGGTGACTGGCTGTTCACACTTTGATAATGACTGGAGCAGCAGCTTTGTAAGTAGAGTGACTAGTCTCCATAGCCCTCTGCTGTATCCTGCAGATAAAGGCTTTGTACCTGACTGTATGAAGGAGATTGGGTTGAATGAGGTTAAAAACTAATGCATTTGTGTTGCTGTTCTTTTGACATGTCAGGCTCCATGTACAGCAGGTGAGCAGAGTTGGAGAGTTTATGAGATGAGTGGAAAGCTCTGAGGCTGGCAGCCATCAAGCTTCATCCCTTGGTGCCAAGGACCACAAAGAGCCAAGAATTGCTTTTGGTCACGAAACTCTGTTAAGGAGTACAGGAACCTGATATTGGATGGCATGGATGGAAAAGCTGTTCTGTCCTGCCTGCTGTGAACACAGTAATGCCTTGTTCTGTAGGAGTGAGTATTGGTCAGCCAGCGACGGTCAGTGGTTCTTTCTGTAAACCACACAGCTTCCCTGACTTGTGCGGTTTTTTATGAATATTATTTCTTTGTTATGAAGAGGAGAATAATACTGAGCAGTTTCTATCCTATTTCTGGCTTTTCACTTCAGATTTTAAATATCCTCTTATATTTTTCACAGTCTTTAGTAGTAATGGAAGACTGACAAAAGAAAAATGGATATGCGTGAAATACAGAGATACATTCTTTGACCATGTCCCCTCAGTGCTACTGTATATCCTAGTTTAATTTCTAAAGTCCTTCTTTTTCCTTGCTCTCTCAATTCACAAACAGAAAATATCTTATGCTTTCAACACAGGCTTGATGTGCCCTCAAGTTCTATTAGTGTAAAGAAACTCAATTTAAAAAAGGCATAATTTGTATTAATTTCTTTAAGCATCCAAAGAAAAGCCCTGACTACCCAGCTGGAATGAACTAACAGTAAACAGGGCATGTGAAAAGACTAGATGTTGAATTGTCCTTGACCCTTCAGCCTAAGGAGAAGTTTCTAACTCCATCCTCTTCAGATGTGGGGCTGTGAAGGGGAGAGGCCTTCGATGGAGGGCACAGCAGGGCTCCTGGTTTTGAGGCCCCTTGCAAACAGTGCTGAAATGCTGTGACTGCAGTTTTTGACTTTGTTCTTGTTCCCCCTGAGCAACAAATCTTTTGGGAGAGGACTTCTCTGTAGGTTGTTAGATTTTGCCCTTTCCCTGTGTGTTTTTCAAAGTGATATCAAGGAAATACTGTGTACCTTCAGTCAAAACTGTTTTTATTATTTAGACTGAATAGCTCAAAACTTTCACTATTTTAATCATTGCTTGATTTCTCTTTCGGACAAAGAGCTAAGTGCATCCCAAGTAAATGGATTCCACTTGACCTAGGCAGTGTCAAACTTCTGTCAAGCCACAGAGGAAAAGAATAAAAATAAAAGGGCCAACTTTTGGTCCTCATCTCTCTGATCCAAGTGCCAACATTTTTTTCAGTAAAATTTTTATAATTAAGTGATTTAAAAAGAAGAATATGCTTTGAAGTTTTGGGATAAATCAAGGACGATGGGGATTCAATGGGTTTAAAGCATAGGCTTTGAGTAAGTCTTTAGGGATTTTATATGGGAAGTGTTAGTAGAGTGCAAACAGTGGATGGTGAATTTGAAAGTGGTTATATGACGATATCTATATGCTGGATCTCTCTGGAAATAAGATTTAAAAAAAATATATTGGAGATAAAATGATAAAATGTGGAAATCAAGGCAAGGAATAAAGTATTTTAATAAGATCACCATAGATCTTATTAAGAAAAAGGTAAAATGTGTTAAAAGACAGGTTACTTGTTCTTTTAAGTCTAAACTCAAATCAACACTTACTTTTAGCAATGCAAATTCATTCATCTGCCTAAATTTATGGTGTCCCTAGGGTACTGCTGTTTTCTTTGTGAAACACTTGGACTTTCTAAAATACTCTGCTCAATTTCTCTTTATGCTCAAGATTGGATAAAGAATTTTAGAAATAATTTTATTTCTGTTTGATTTCCAAAGGAGCAATAGGTAAATAGACTACTGTAGCGCATTCTGCTTTCTTTTTTAAAAAAATAAAATTAAGACATAATTTTTTTTGCCACCAAAGCTACAAAAGTTCAAAGTTATTATTTCTTATTTTGTTGACCCATGTGTATTTCTGAAACTCAAATAATTATAGTGCTTACTGACATCATATAATTTAAGTTCTCTTGTCTGCAGGGGCTTGGATGAAACAGAGTAGTTTTTCTTAGTAGTAAATCCTTAATAAATTCCTTCTTTCTATAATACTTGAGATAATTTGGAAACTAATGGGAGAGAGCTCAACTTTTACTGCTTATGGCAGAAAGTTTTGGTCCCTTCAAAACAAACCTCACTAGTGATATGGTAGACATGTCATAGTTAGAAGTATTGCACCATCCAGCTTCCCTGCAGAAAAATATGGGCTAAATAGTGTTTGACCAATTTATGACACTATTCTGTTATGGTTTGTTGTTCTTTGATAATCTCAGAAGTTATAAGAAATTATGAAAAATGAAATGTACAACATAATTGATAAATTTAACACTGTTACTACATTTATTTATAAGCTGGCTCTGCCAGGTTCTGATATGCCGTAGCAAAGACCAGATTAAAGGGATTGTTAAAGCTTTGCACTGCCTTCCTCTCTACAATGCAAGGCACTGTATCTCTCTGTGCTAAAACCTGGGAAAACTCTGTTAGGTGCCAAATACTTCCCCACATACCAAATTAACCAGGCTTGTACAGCTAGTGTTTTATTTCCTAGAGGGAAAAATAAAATTGTCATATTGCCTTATGAACCCCCAAAAGTGAATCCTCCACTGAGGAGCATGCAGAAGTTCTGTCCCCTCTGAAGTGGGGTGGCTGCTGCCTTGCTGAGCAAGCCTCTTGCTGCTGCTCTGCAGCCCTGGGCTTGGGAGAGTTCAGCTTTTGATTTTTAAAGCTGGTCTAAGCTAGCACTCCCAGCCTACCTTTAGTCAGTGGTGAAAAACAGGCATCTCCAGAGAATGATTAGTCATCTGGCCATTTTTTTAAAGTATTTTTTCTCCTGACTTGGCTATTTTTCTCCATTAGCTGGATTAGTCAGTTGTACCTTGATTACATTTGCTTTCCACTACTGACCTTTTTCTCTCTCTCCAGTCTTTTGGGTTTTTTGCATGATCTAAGTTTTCTTTTCCAGGGACAAGGATTCAGCAAGTAGCCCAGCAATGAAGCCCACCTGAGTAGAGGCAAGGTACTGTCGGATCCAGTCCACTAATAAAATTTACACATGCAACTATTGCTGAATAATATGCACTGGAAGCTGAGACTGGAACATGGAGTTTGTACTTGCTGATTATTTGCTCACTAAGGGATGGGCAGGAGTTTGGATGCAGAGATTTTGTAAGTGACCCATTTTTTCTAAGTTGATTAAATGGTGCCTAAGTCCTTTTGTTGACATGGCTACCAGTCTTGCTGGGAGACTGAAACAGGCATTATCTTGCAAGCTGTCTGCATTTTTAATGTGATTAATCTTCTTAAAATCTTATGTGCCTACGTTACAATTCATAAGGAATTTAGTATGAGATACAGCTTTTTCTGATCCAGTTGTGGATGTATATTCAAAAGACATTTTATAAAACAAGATTAAGCTACATATACCTATTTTTCTACAAATACCTTCTGACTGGTGCAATAAAAGTTGCAACTTCACCCTCTAACCATTGACTTGGTCTTACAACAGGAGGGCTATGTGTCCAGACAAGACATCTCAAGGTCAGCCGACCTGCATTTCTGGAAATAAATTATATGGTGCTTACAAAAATGTTCCAGTTGTCTTTCAAAGTACCCAGGGCACCTTTATACTTGTTGAGGTCAGTATAGTAAAGCAAAATATATTTATCTCACTCACAATTGAGTTCTGATACTCCATCTTTTAATTGTTCATTTTTATTGAACCAATTTGAATTACTAAAATAAGATCCTTATGAACTTTTCTGGGGTCATTGTTTATAAAGTAGTATAAATAAGATTAATATTTTAAAATCACAACTGTGTAAAATGTTTTAAAAACATTTCTGGGAACATTAGTATTTTGTAAAATGAACAAAAGTTTTGTGTAGACTCATTTATTTATAGGCAGAAACAGTTTTGCCAAATCTAAGAGCACCTTTATTTCTGACTTTTTTTTAAGTGTGTTTATGACATGCAAAATATGTTAAAGGAGATAATGAACTATCTGGTCTCCTAATCTTACGGCACAAGAAATTGAGTCAGAAATAGAAAGGATGTAACTTAACAGTTGGAGACATGAGAAATCCAGTTGTTTGTATTCAGATTCCTTTCTGCAACCAAAAGAAAATGAAAATGAAAAGAAAAAGAAAATTAAATACTTTGAAATGCTACATAATCCAAATGTTTTGTAAACTCTGTGAGCTTATAGTATTTTAGCTTTTACTAATGAATATAAACCATCTCTCACATTTCTGAGTTACTTATTCATTCTATAAAAAAAAAATGATAGCAGAAGCTGTTCCTAAAAATATTTTTACTGTTGTTGTAAGACTATGTAGGACTTTTTTCAGCATCTTGAGATTACTTTGGACAGGACATTAGGCATGACTTAAGAGGAAGAGATCTAAAGCATGATTATCTGTGCTATGCAAATGCGAAAACTTATGACCAGAATACTTTGAGGGCCCTTAGTAATGTTAATTTTTTATGAGTAAAATAGTAATCCTTGCATGTTAATAATGCCTTCCTACACATTTTGAAGCTTTCTCAGGGGCTGTTTAAGTTGGATATTAGGAAATGATTCTTCACCCAGAGGGTGGCTGGGCACTGGAACAGGCTCCCCAGGGAAGTGGTCACAGCACCAAGCCTGACAGAGTTCAAGAAGCGTTTGGAGAAGTCCTGTTCATGGCCAGGATTTGGACTTGATGATTCTTGTGGGTCCTTTCCAGCTCAGCATATTCTGTGATTCTGTAATTTGAGAGCAATTCTCAGATCACTGCATTGTTTCTCTCCCTTTGGAGGTGTAGTATTGATAGCTGACAACTTGGTATGTTGTCATCCCACTGAAGCAAACTTTAAAAAAAAATGTGCTTGGTGGTAGAGTGGGACTAATGCTTTGGTCTGCTGAAAAATAATTGCTCAGAAGCAGTGATTATGCAGAGTGCATAATTATGCAATGTGTAATAATATATTAAACACTGCATGTCTTGAGTTGTTTATTTCTGTTGACTTTATTTTTATTACACAGAAGGATTTTCAAGTTAGAATTCCTTGAAATATCAAATATCTAAGAAAATAGTTTTTAGTCATTGCTGAAGCATGATTAAGATACAGGTATCATACATAATCCATTTGGTGAATATATAGTGTAATTCAGCATTCAGTATTTCTTCTATTTAGCTCTGCACTGTGACCTCTGTGTAAATAAATGGCTGTCTTTTGTCTGTGGAGGTTACTAGACATTTTTATACAGCAGCACTATATATGCTTTTGCTCCCCAATTGTGTGAAATACCTTTTCCAGAACAAAACTGGAAAAAGAGGCATCTGATAAATCTTTCCCCTAGAAAGGTTAGAAACCTATATTTGTTCAATTTTCTTAGCATGCCTTGTCCTGACTGGATTGTGCAAATGGTTCTTACCAACTCCAGGGTGCCAGAGCAATGAAACAATATACCTAGACTTAATCTTTTTTCTTATTATGGAACAGTTATAGCTATTGTACAGTTAAGGTTGAAGTTTTACTTCCATTACAAGCCTGATCTACAATTCCCATCAACCACTTATCCCCAAAACAAGCCATTACCTGTGCAATTTCACATCATATCTCATGCAGAGTTGTATATTTCTGTGAAGGCTAAAGAAAGAATACAGAAAAGGACTTCTAAAGTTACAAAGCTTAATTCTCTGCTGCCATGAGCTAGTTTTAGTCATCATAAACAATGAATGTCATACAATGTGTATGTGTTACTTTATTAATGGGATTACTATCCCTTCCTATTGTCAGAATCCCTAATAAGTCCTGTCATAGGGCCCCATTTTCAGTTTCTTATAGCTCTGATAGATGTTTACTGTCATGAAGGTATGAGTAAAATAACAGGTAGCTCAATGCAGTAATTGGGAAGCAAGACAATGGCAAAACAGATAATTCCTTACTTTCTGTAAACTCTATGTTGTAGCTTATGAAATAAAATGTAAAAGAGCTAAAAAAATTCAAAAATGAGATATGAACTACTGGTTAAGCAGAGGACAAAGCAATTTCTGGGTAACACCCTGCCAGTTGGCACTGGCAGATAATAAACATTGTATTCCACTCGGTGAATAGATTTCAAAAGTCCCAAATACATAGCTGAGGCTAAACTAGCTTCAATAAATATCCAAGTTATTCAAAACTTTTTATTAGTTTTCTATTTAATCTCAGTTTTGTGGTACGATAATAAGTTGCAGAAAAGTATATGTGCTACTCACTTCCTCATTTCCTGTAGTATGCACTAGCATTGTTAAACTACTTTTTTCTATTATTTGATCAAATAATTCTTCTAATTTGTTAGGGGCCAGTTGTGCTAATTTAAAAATGTAGTCCAATGTAAAAAAAAATGGTACTTGAAATTTTTGCTTTTTCTTATCAAATAATTTGCTTTTGAAGAATAATCAAGAGTTAGATCTTGAATTAAAAAAATTCAATATCCATGTTAATAAGCTTTGCTTTTTTATAATGACAGAATCTAAATATAGAAGGGGCAGAAACATTTTAATTCTTGTCAGATTTAAAAAAGAATATGTGAAAAATGTTAGACCTGTCCACTTGATCCTAGGTGCCTTACAACATTTTTTATTTCCTTTTGTAACTCATTAGACAGACCCTATTGGCATTTGAGAGGCATTTTTTTTGTATAGGGGTTTCATCACATAACTGACAGTTTTTCCCTGGAATAACCTTCTTTTATTTCACTAAGATATATCTGTAGAACAGGCTATCAGTTGTGACAAATTGATGTTTTCTTCTGAAGCTCACTGACTTCCTTTGGATTAAGCGTATGAGAACAGTAAAGCTCATTTTCAGTCCTGACTTAAACTCAGTGCCAAAGAGCTTTTGCACTTAACCCTCTGTGTTGCCTGCCTTCTCATGAACAACTTTTAGTTAGATAGTGAACGTCTGAATAAAACTCTCAATTTTGTTCTTTAAAGTCTGTTCCATGTTGAATTAGCAGAGATACCAACTTTTATCAATTTAAGAAAGATGAAATATCTATAATCATCATACTTTTAGTAACACATATAGTTATTTTGCACTACAGACTAAAATAAATTGCATGTTTTCTTGTAGTACTAATGAAAACAAATAGCAGAAGCTGTGTCTTCTGTTATGCTTGGAATGTCATGAAAATTATCTAAAACAAGTCACAATACACACCAAGCAAGGTTTTTTATACAACTCAATATATGGTTATGCTGCAGAAATCTAATTACTGTGATTGATAATAGTCACCATTTATTGCATGTCTTAGGGCAGTTGTACCACAGCTAGTGCTTGAATTTTGGTTGGCCATATTATTTATTAAGTAGACTCCTCACTGATTCCTTTGCACTGTTCTATTTTAAAATGGATGGTGTGAAAGGAGATGGTCTTATCTGAACTGAGATGAAATTGAGGGTCATAACTTTTTTTAAAACCATAAGGTGTAACAGACTGTGATCTTCTTGGGATGAGACCTCTCTCAAATAAATGTCAAACTGTAGTTCCTTGCCTGGAAAATTAAGAGACTTGACTTTTTCTTCATTAACTTTACTATTCATGTACATTAGAGTGATGTGGTATGTCTTTAATTTTAAATTTTTTTATTTAAAGCCTTTACATTTATTTAACTGTTATATCTTATGAAATGTTTTACTATGAAAATTTCTTATTCCACTATTAAGCTGAACTGTGAGGATATAATAAAAGATGCGTGGGAGTATGGATCTTGATTTCTTTCAGTGCATTCAGAGATCAATATGCCTTTCTCAAGTTTTAAACATTTAAATTAATTCAGTATTTTCTTAAAAATTGTCATTTTGGATAATTTACTGTTCTGCATTTTCATTGCATTTGTAGCAGATAGTCCAAGTGAAGCTGACTGGTGTCTGACGTTGACGTGTAAACATTCAACAATAGCCTTAATTTATTTGACAGCATCTTCAGATAATCTATACGTTTCCTTTCACAATATGCATAACTTTAATGGCAGGGCCTCGAAAGCCTCTTGGGCAAAGGATGAATTTGCAACACTGAAACAAAAAAAGACACCTCTGTGTGTGTGTGTGTGTGTGTGTGTGTGTGTGTGTGAAGACTATGCAGCTCTTTTGTTAACTGGGAAATTTTTACTGCAGTGTCTCTCTGCAGCAGTATACTTGCAAATCTGTTCTGCAGTGAAGGTGCAGTCCTCTCCTTAGAGTACAGATTTGAAGGATTTGAAGGATTTTTTTTCAGACTCTCCAGGATGTGATGAGGAGGAAATTTTAAAATATCTTTCTAAAACAGAACTCAGGGTGTTTGTTTATTTTTCACTGTTTGGGGTGTCTCTTCACGGTCTTTGGTAAAACATTTTATCAAAGGGAAGCTGAAGAAGAAGGGGCTGATGTAGAGCCATTGAGGAATGACATAAATTCACCTGGTTCCCTCTTTGGGCAGGGGGGGAACATCTAGTGGCTTTCTATTCTGGTCTTTTCTGTGAAAAATTGAACATTTCCCAGTGGCATCTGGGTCAAGATTTGTGTTTGTAATGTTTGAGGTTTTGACTTCTTTGGTGTTTAGACAAGAATATTTCAGTAGTGTTTTGGAAAGGAAAAATACAAACAAGTCTGTCATTGATTTTGGTCTAGAGAAAGCTGTAGTCACTGGTTTGAGAGTTATCCAAATGAATCATCTTGATGGGTCTACACAGGAAAGCAGTTTAAAAGATAAAGCATAAATTAAAGGATATTCCTTTACATTCAGTTTTTTCCCCCCATATCTGTAAAGCTGGAATCAACATATGAACTGACCTGATTTTAACTGATTCTCAAGTTACCAAAGACATAAAATAGAGAGAATATATATGTATAGACATATACAGGCATATATACATACATATATATGTATATATAGATGTTTGAAAATCTGTGAATATGGATTAAGGTTAATATCTCAGTTCTTATTTAGGTGTATAAAAGCTTTTTCTTTGATTCTATTTTGCTGCAGCATTAAAATTTTTCATACATATCTAACAAAAAGTACTTTTAAATTAATTCATTCAGCTGAGTTCAGCTACTCAGTGCCAGAGGAGATTGGTCCCAAAATGTGATCCCAAAATAATGAGGGCTAGATTTAGTTGCCCTTTTGCTGCTTTTTCTCTTTCCTCCCGTGTACAGGAAGAAATTAAGTTAATGCTGACTTAGCTTTTCCACACTTGAAAAACAAAAGACAGTTTCTATTAGTTGTTCTCATAATGCCACGCACAAGAATGCACTAGAGATTGCTGCTTGATCCATCTCTGGAGCTATCACACTCATGGAACGTGCAAATGCTCTGATGGAGAGGAACATAGTGCCACAAATGGGTTGGAAAGATACCCTCCAAAGATCTCTCTGTCTTTTGGTCCTCGAATATTTTTGTTTTATTTTTGTTTAAAGCTCCCCAGCTGGGAGGAGACAACTGACAGCAGAATACAGCGCCACAGTGACAAATTATGAGGACTATGAAAAACACAATTAGAATTTTCATAATATACTTAGTTAATGCACTTGAAATAGCATTATGCTGGAAACGGTTTATAAAATGAGCATGTATGACTTAGAAAAGATAACATCAGGGATGAGATTATTTCAGAAGCATAGTTACCTAATAATACTTTCATGTAATTTTCCCAAGTCCACGTCTTCTGTGCTGCTTAATATGGGTTTTAAATGGCTGGCTCTCAAAAAACTATTTGGAAAACAAAATCCAAGGTAGTACATTTTTTTTTTTTCCCTGTTGTTTGAGAACATTTGGGTGGCATTAATCTGGGGAAAAAAGTGTGGAAATTGCCTAGCTTCTGACAAAATTCTAAGTGAAGTAAGAGATTCTGAGCTTCATATCTAAAACCAGGCATTTTTTAGTTCTTTTGTTATGTCCACATTCTGTTGTTAAAAGTATTTGTATCACTTAAAATTGATCAAGAAAAAGCCATTTGTTGTTAAAAATATATTTCTGTATTCACAATATAAGGGTAATGTGATAACAGTAGTATCATATTCACAAGAATACCAAGATACCACTGAAATTCACTTGTTTTCTCCAGGGCTTCTTCATCCTCCCTTTTAAAATGGTATCAATTTATGCTAATATGTATCCTATCCTGTCCTATCTATCTTAATGTCTTCCAGGACATTATCCTAATAAATATCTCCTAAATATTCAAGGGAGTTATTTATGTATAAAAGCCATTTATTTATATGTAAATTTTGATTAACTGGTTTGAGAATGCTGATATCTCTCCAAGCAGTATTAAAAGTTGTGGAGCAAAATTGAAAAGTGCAGCTCCTGCAAACCCAGTGGCACCACCACATATGTTAAACTGGAGCTTGCTGGGGGTCCTGGGTGAGAGGGAGATGCCCTGGCTGCTGTTTCTATCACCCTGCAGAGCAATTTGCTTTTGCCATGACCTAAAGAACCAGAGAGGAACAAACAGGAAACTGGAAAGGCCATTAGTTAATTCTGAGCTCTTGCATGACCACCCCTGCCTGCAGCATACAAGTGTCTATTGCCACTGCTGAGGTTTGAAAATCCAAATTATCTGAAGTGTAATCTGTAATTATTATTTATATTGATAAGTAAAAGTGCCTTACTGCATAGCAGAGACACATTCAATTTGATATGACGTTCTAGTTCTGGAATTATTTTGCAATATCTTAACATTTATTTTTAAAAAAATTAACTGGTAATAATATTTTAAAAGGTTTTACACAGATTATAAAGAGAAAGAGTAACTTGAATTTTTTTTACAAGGCATACAAATTATTCAGTGCTCCCTGCCTTTGATTGGATGGCTGTGGTTCCTTGAGCTTATCAAAGCAGAAGGTTTTTAACAAATAAATAAAGAGGTGGTGCCCAAGTTGTACTATGCAGAAAATAGGGAATGTTTGCATGAGGTGTGTTCTTGATTGTCCAGGACTGAAAATATGAAATATGTTGGTAGATGTGGATTTTAACTATAAATTAGAAACTATTGTGTTTTGAATCAAAAAGAAATACTTTGATTTTGAATGTTTTAAACTTAAGAAGGATTTTGAATTGAAATCGTATTTAAAAATTACAAATTGAAGCAGATATTTGTGTCAAATATTTTGATTTATTCAAGGTGAATTAATGAATTGGTTGGGTTTTTGTTTCTGGGGTTCTCAGCAAAAGAACCCCAAACAACTTTCCTGTGAAGTTTCACAGAGCTACAGCACATTTTTTAATCCTGTGTACAGCATGTATAGCTGTCACATTCCAGAGCTCATGGTACGGACAGACTCAGTCTAAATAAAGCAATGAGGTTTTTATAGCTGCCATTAACTTTTGTGAACTCTTTTTGCAGTTGAATGGCCAAATATTTATTTCTGTATTGACACGTGCAGACAATCTTAATAAGCCGACCAGTACAGGATACTAAAAGATGTGTGAAAATGTGTTCTTCAGTCTAGATTGTGTTATTGCCTTGGTTTATACAACTCCCCAGGGTCCTTAAGGTGGGAGAATAGATTGTTTAGTAACACACTAACAGGATTTGAAGTGTTTCACCTCTAGGACATTGATTTATGTCCCAAGCTAGGTTAGCACTGTCTGAGTGTAGTTATCACCTGAGAGCTTTCGTTTGGCCTGTGTGAAATGAAAAGCTTAAATTCATAATGGACAGATCGAGATCACAAAATTACCCTCTTGTTTTGTACTAATTATGGCCTTTCACGTTTCAATAAAGAGACAAAGATTAAGCATATATGAAAACTTTCCTCATATCCCTGGTGAGTAATCTTTGTTAAGGCACTTTGTTTGTCTTATCCTTGACAGTTGGATGCCGCTGTCATCATGGCAAATACCCATTTAATCAGTAATGAAAAAAACTTCAAGAACAGAAAAACTCCAACACTGCCTTAAAAAAGCCATAGAAAAGGTTCAGGATGAGAATTTCTACTGTTTAGAAAACTGCTATTCCTCAAAGACTTGGGGTCTAGCAATCTCAAAATCACAGTCATCTGAAATGGTTGATTATCATGTGAGTGATTTCAGTGAAGAAACACTGAAAAGCTGCATGCATGAATCACATTTCTATTTTTATATCTGCTGCACTACAGACTGATGCAGAATAGAATGTTCACTGAATAGAAGCAATTCATGCTGATGTATGGGGAAAGTTCTGCTCCTAATTAGCCAAACATGATATTAAGTACAAGAATAGTACCTGCCCGCTGAACAAGTGTGTGAGTCCTGTACCAGCTAGTTCATAACTTAGTGGAAGGAATATTAAAACTTTATTCTGGATTTGCTGTGGATGAACAAGACTGGCAGAAATTTGAGGTTAGATAGGAGATTTTATTTTGTCGTACTTTTTCCCCCAGAAGTATGGTTAAACAGTGCAACAGGTGATTTCAAATGCCAGGACATTCCTGAACAAAAGGATAATGATCCTTAAAGCCCAGCTGCTACAAGTAGGAACCACTCAGGTCCTCAGGATGTGCAGCTTGAGGATATCCAAAAGGGAATGTCTCCATGGGAAAACATAGTTCAGATCTTGTATCTGAGGGCTTAGGAATGACTAACACATCTTCTAGGGACAAGAATTAGTCTAGAATTAGAATTAGGAAGATCTATTGAAATACATTAAATTGGAGAGGAGACTCCTTGACTTTGGATTCCTAAAGCATCATCGAACAAACCCAGAATAGATAATTAAAGGCTAATAAATTTTTTAAAAATTATTTTATTTTATTTTATTATTTTATTTTATTTTATTTTATTCTATTTCATTTCATTTCATTTCATTTCATTTCATTTCATTTTAATCATGGCTGCTCTAGTCCTTCCTTAATACTTGCTGGTAAAATACATGCCAGACTGCAGCCATATAACTGCACAGCCTCCTTCAGTGTTTGTGGAAAATTGGTAAGATTCAGTGTGAGATCCCGTGGAAGAAGAAGATGGGTTTATTCCAAACAATGATTTAATTCATAGAATCACAAAATATCTTGCATTAGAAGGGATCTTCAATATGTTATTTCAGTTCAGGGCACATCAATTTCGTCAGGCAAGAAGGCAAAATAGAGGAAAAAAATTGGAAAATGCTGAGTTTTGATAGGTCTAACTTGAAATTTTATATGAGCCTCTTGTATTCCTGTCTGTGGAGAGGAATTCTTACACTATGAAGAAGAATAGTGAGCATTTGCTGAGTGCATGTATGGTGCAAGTTGAATTAGTTATGTATTTAGGACTTGACAGACTTTCAGGACACATTGTTGGCATTTTGTCAGTAGAATGGAAGCAGAAGAGCAACAGTATTTTGCATTAAACCAGTAAGGATACCTTCTCCCTAAACTTCCAAAATCCTGGATTTTTTACAGTCATTTCTCTATTTGATTCATTCTACCAATTAAATAAAATCTCCTAGACACAGCTACATTATATCTGTGTCACCATCTCTTTTTATTATGTAAGCTACTAAATTGATGATTGGTTCTTTGAAGTATTTGTTTATTACCTCATTTGTGTACTTTTTCTTCATCTTTTTGATTTGCCAAGTCAACAAATTGCCTCATTTTTATGAAAGCCAGCATTTAGCATGGGCTGGTTTGTTGGTATCATTAAATAAAAGGCATTAAATGATTACTGCAGTTGTAGGGAGTTATGCAGTATAGTTTAAACCTTTAGTGAGTAAAACATGCAAAATTTTTCTACTGAAATCTGTTACTAGCTTTGTCAGCTGGTACAACAATATAGAGAAAGAAAAGAAACTAATTCTTTTGGAATAGTGCAGTGATAAGGTACATCACATTATCTTTTTTGGGGAAAAAAAAGCTCAAGGGTAAATGTGCAATGTTTTGTGTTGCCCTTGGTTTTCTTTTCCTTTCTGGTTTCTTCCAGGTTCAATGTGCAATGCTCAAGTGGCTGAGCATTCATTGAGAAATGTCTTTAGGATCTTTTTGGCTGTACAGTTTTGTACAGATCTAAAAGAATTACCCCTCCCCGGATTTCCTTTTCTATAGGAGGTTTTCTCTTCCCATTCTCCCCTACCAAGAAATCCCTTTTTAGAGGCAATGGAGGAGGTGGCAAGGCCAAGTGGGGCCACAGAAAATGGTTGCTGCAGCAACAAAATAAATTTGGGCAGGCATCTGGAGCTGCTGTAAGCTGTGTTTCAGAGGCAGCTGGGCTGGGTGAGTTCCCCAGGGCCCTGGTGTGCAGAGGTGGGAGGCAGCTCCTTGGGCTCAGTGCTGCTGCCACCCTTGTGCAGTTGGCTCCTTACTGCCACTCACAGTCTGGGCTGCCCTGGAACGTGCTGGGAGGGAGCAGTGGAGTAAGGGGAGGTTCAGAGCTGCAGTCCTATGGCTAAATAAGATCAGGAGGGTTCTGGTGCCCATCATCTGCTTGCTGAGCAGACATGAGCTGTTCTGTGTGTGTATGTGAAGGGTGTAACACTTGATCTGAATCAAAATGTTCATTTCTTCATAGGGCAAGTTAGGAGATTTATCACTAGAGCAGCTCCAACCACAGCTTCTGGCTGCATGAGCACGGCCAGCTCTTGCCTGTTTGCAAAACAGGTGTTTTCTTTACTGAGCTTATTGAAGGGAGACTTACCTATTTTTCAGGCAGAGAAAAGACCTTAATCTCCTTCTGGAGTTGTTGTCAGAGCATTTTCTGATTACACAGGGGTACCTTGGAATAACTGTTAATCATGTTCAGCTCTCAGGATGGGCTCTGTGCTGCTTTTGTCAGATTAAGGGCTAACAAGATGATTGCTTTTTCCCTGAGCAGCTCATTGGACTTTGCTCATTGAGACTGTGACTGCCACTTCATTTGATATCCTTAAGCAAGCCTTTGAGTTGCTGTCTGTAGTCATCTTTGGTTTCCTGGGCCGGCAGGCATAGGGATGGCAATTGGACCTGATTCTGTGGCAGCTGCTGCTGTGATGGCAGCAGGGACAGTGGTACTCTGACAGGCACAGTGGCTGCTCCTGCTGCCCAGGCTGAAAATGAGTGGATTTGTTGAGCAGACACTTACTGTAAGAGCTTCAGCTCCTTCTCTTGCTGGTTGTCTCAGTTATCCATTTCAGTAAAGTGTTTGGACACTTTATTCAAGGAGAAGAAATGCCATCACTGGCCCTAGGAGGGAAGTCCCCTGCAGCAGCCTGAGCTGTGGGATTTTTCCAGCTCTCTGAGGCTCTGGTGGGCAGCTGAGCATGGGCAGCCATGTGCCCTGGCTTCAAGGATGCCCAGTGGGCTTCTGGGCTGCACAAATAGAGGCACAGTGGTAGACTGAAAGAAGGGATCATCCTCCCTTACTCAGCACTCATTAGACCTTGTCTCACTGCACTCAGTTTTGGTCCCCCAAAAGAAAGATGCAGACTGGAGTGTGTACAGCAGAGGGCTCAAGATTTGAGCATTTGCCTTGCAAAGGGAGTCTGAAGGACCTACTGCCTCCTGGGGTCCTAACTACAGTTTATTTATGCTTATGTTGAGGTTAATGAGGAGATGGAGACGTGCTCTTTGGGAGACTGAGAAATAACGGGTGTAAGCTGAAAGAGGAGGGGTACAGACTGAACAGAAGGAAAACCTTTTAATTTTTTTTTACCATAAGACTGTACAGGACAGTTGTGTTCTCTGTTCTTGGGTGTTTATAAGACTCAATAAGATAAAGTCCTGAGCAGTCTGGTCTGAGCTCAAGGGTGACCCTGCTAGAGCAGATGGCTGCCCTAGAGACCTCCTGACTCCTGATGTCGCTTCCAGCCTTTCCTGACTAAAATAACCTTTCCTTTGCTGGTGGAAAAAAAGTGAACAAAGGAAGATGAAGAGGGAAACTGTCCTTGTATATCCCATATTTTTGTGCAGACCACCAAGTATGGCTTTGACCTAGTATTGCTACTGCTTCTGGCTTGTCCTATTCTGCTAGTCTGCCAGACCAATGCATTCCTGAGGGATTAACCCTGTGGCCAGTCTTGTGAAAGTCTATTTCTCAGAGGATTACTGACAATCCAGAGGAAACCAGACACTAATGGACTAATATAAAACATGATGTGATTTTTTTCTTGTATCCTTTATCAGTGTTGCAACACTCAGGTCAAACAGCATGTCTGGCAGAGGCTGGTTGTTCTCGTGCCTGCGGCTGAGTCTCTGTGGCTTTTAAACCACCAAAGAACGTGGCAGTTTTCTGTGCAAGAATTTGCCTCCAACTCAGACTGTGCTTTTGTTCTGTTGTTACCTGAATGTGCTGTATTTTATTAATTATAAGAAACATTTTTGTTCTCCAATATGTTCTTTTATATGCCTCATTTTACCTGATCAGATACTTCTTAGCAGTTCCTTTAATGCTTATGGGTCACGGAACATTAGGCACCAAATAAGGGCTGTATCTAATAGTGCAGAGTGAATGGTCCTCCTGCTGCAAGGCCTCACTTATCACTGTCATAAAAGAAGGAAAACAATATAGCACAGTGGGCACTGGTTTTTGCTGCTTAAAGAAATCAGTAGGGCACTTGAGGAGATCCTTGCAGCTGTGTCACAGGTGTTATGGACAATGTGAACAACTGCAGCTCTTTCTGCAGGGAAACGTAAGTACAAGGCTTTGGCACCTGTATCCTTATGAAACCTCCACTGCTATCTCTAAAGGCCAGGATAAAAACCAAGAGGCTAGGAAAGGAGGTGGCTTTATTTCTTATTACATAGAATTTGTCTGCTCAGGAGCTTTTTGGTTTGAATAAAAGGGAAGCTCATCACTTGTCGATTGCAGTTCTGAAATTCAGAAAACAAAGTAAGAGATTCAATTTATTTGGCGGGCTTTTAATTTAGTAATGTTTTTCAACAATTCTAGGAAACAGGTTATGCTGTCATGTGGATTTGCACTAGAGGATACAGGGTTTATTTGCTCGTGTTCCAGATGTCTAGCCTGTAGATAGCATTCTTTAATTTTAACACTCAACATACAGTGCAAAGGAGAAACACAGTTAAAATGGCAAGTTTGCATATCAGTGTTCACTGAACCAAGTGTAGAGACTGGTGCAATTTTTTTTGTGATCAGTTGACCAGATTAACTCATAAGCAACCAGCAATATCTAGCAATGTACTGTAGCTGTATTTCCTTCAGATTGCTTTCACACTGTTTGAAATTAACTAATTTGAAAAAGGTTTTATCAATACACATCAAGTTATGTGCAAGTGGCTCTTCATATTTATCATTTTTTACTGAACTTAAGTAAATTTTATTTATATGAAAGGTTGCATAATTTTGTAAATATCTTTGTTGGTGAATTTTTTAATCACTCCCTTCAATTAAAGATAAACTAGTTCTTAATGTGAGAAAACCTGGATTCATTATATAAATCAACAACCATATTCCCTTATCTCAGCAAAAATGCTATTTTGCTGAGATAATTAAATGAAATTTCAGCAATGAAAGGGTTTGTTAATTGCTGCTTGCTTAGTAAGAAATATTTTTGCTGTTATTTATTGTGCTTTTGTAGGCACATGTTCACATTTAGGCATATATACAATTTATATATTCTGTACAGACTCTCTTTGAAAGATTTTACAATCTGAAGATGTGATATTGAATGGCTCTGTCTTTCTGAATTGTCTGTATTTGAAGTTGATCCCTTTGTAAGGATTTGATTTTCAGAAGAACAGAAGTTATAAAGCTACATTTTAATTTATGTCTCGGTTCTCCAAAGTACCAGTGTTAACCTGTCAAGCTTTCACCAAACTTGGGATGTGAAATATTCATAAAGAATGAATATTTTACTGTTTCTCAGATTTTTTTTAAAGTATAGAGTTCACAGTTTTAAGTAAGAGGTAAGGTTTGAAAATGTTTGAAATATCTGACCATCACCTGATCTTGGTGGAATTATGCAATAAGAAACCTAATATAAGATCCATATTGTGTAGTAATGCATTTTTAATATAAAGTTTTAATAGAAAGGTTTTAGAACCAAGCTGAAAAAATTACTTAGGAAAAACTACTTATCGATACAGCATCAATAATGTACAAGATAGAGTGGATCAAAGTAATTTTTGATTACACCATTTTTTAGTTGGAAAACATTGACAGAACTGAATTTAAAGTATTTGTTTGACATCCTTTTAGATTAGTTTCCTGACTTAAAATAGTTTTGAAAAAGTTTTAAAGTTGTGGAAACAGCCCGCTTTGCTGTTTTCTAAATGAAGATTTTAGTTTTTCTTAATTGAAACAATTGTTCTGAATTTGTTTTATAGTAAATTTTTTACTATTAAATTTATTTTATAGTAAATTGTTCTGATTTGTTTTATAATAATATTAGCAGTGGAATGGGAATTTTAAACTAAACATCTTCTGTTGACATTTTCAATTTGCAAAAGTTCGGCAAATTTGGCCTTTGTTTTCCTCTCAATGGGAAAGCAAAGCAGTTGAGCTCATGATTATTTTTGTGTGCCAGGAAGTTATTTTCCTGTTGAGATCTACCCTAAGGAATCCACTGAGGACACAAGAGTAGGGCTAGAGGAATATCAGTCAGGAGAGATGGCCTTACCACACTGCTGGAGCCTTCCTGTGTTAATATTCCTAAATTATCTCCTGAGCAAGCATAAAGTGAAGAAGCAACTGATGATGGGTGATTGCCAAGGGAAAGAAAAAGGAAGGGTCAAGGCTCAAAAATGGATTGAGGGAGTTCAGGAAAAAGGCATGGAACAGAGCATGTCTGAGAGAGCCCATTGCTTTCAGAAACATCTGGTGGTGATTTGCTTAGAGAGGTGAGCCAGTGAAGGATCCTTACCATTATTTTCTTCCTTCTGCTGGTGTTGATCCCCAGCAAGCCAGAGCCAGGAGGACAAGGTGGTGCAATAAGATTTTAGGGCCTCAGAGAGGATACAAGTGGAAAAGGTGAGGAAAACTATGCATCCAGAGTATCAGCAAGAGAATCTGGAAGACCTGAAAAGGGAATGGTATGCCTTCCTTTCTCTAGTGAGGGCACATGAATCAGGACTTGATGAACTGCTTCACAAATAACATCTCTCTGCCCACTGCCTTCAGAAGATTTGCCAGATGATGACCTGGCATGCTGTGGGAAGTGGTTTGCCCTTCTAGGGAATAACAAATACTCTGATAGTAGAGAGGAAAACAAAATATGAACTTGTGATGAATAAATATAGTTAGGGAGATAAGAAGGGACAGGAATGCAGAAAGTTAGGAATCACCAAGTGGAGTAAGCTAGAGGATATATCAGGAGACAAATGTATTGCTTATAAAAGTAAGGAACATAAAGAAGGGAAGGACACTGTAGCAGTGAACAGAGACAAGAAATGAGAATTACAGGTATTGCAGGTAGGGTAGAAGTCTCTACTTATCTAAGTATAGAATAAACGAAAATAAGAACCAAAAGAGGCCTCGTAATCCAAACCCCAGCTCCAGTGAAAGGTCACTACTTAACCATGCATACTTAAATCATTTACACTACTTTATTTCTGGTAGGTTTTCATGAGAATCATTCAGCATCATTTTAACAAGTATGGTATTGCCCCAGGGATCTTTCTCTTTGGAGAAGCTTGAAATAACTACCTTCAGACACTGGCTTTTGCTTGTCTTGCAGCAGCCTCCTAAATTATCTCTCCAAGTGAAAGTGAAATTAAATCAAACAGATATCAAATTTCTTCACTGAAAATCTTGAGGAAAAAATACTTGTTCAATATAGTACCTAGAGAATTTAAGCTGTGTAAGTGATATGAGTGAATAACTGAGAGAGCAAAGAGGATTATAGTAGCACAACCTAAGTGTAAGCACCTAAACTGTTTAGAACGGTTTCTGCTTGGGCAGAATATTATTGTTTGTTGCAAGAGAAGAACTTTTTCGTCTTTCTACTTTTTACCTTCTTTTGAGTATTTCCACTTTCTATATTTGATCTTTGTCAAATGAATTATTATAGACTTTATAAAGAAATAGGAAGTATCAAGTTGCATTGTTATATATGCCAGAGAGATGGATCAATGGTTATTACAATTTCCAGATTTATTTGCATTCTTCCGCTGACTTGGTCTTTGGAGGAACAGCAGATGAGCCCTTGATTACTAGGGGGGGAACAATTCACAGTGAATAATTTATTTGGCAAATGACTTATGACTTAGAATAATTTATTTCCCTAAATGAATTCATTGGATGTTGTACAGGCCTTTTAGGTGAACAGTTTTCATTCTATAGATTATTCATAATTGGTTATGCAATTTCCATAATTACATAAATTTGGATACTGAAAACAAGATAACAGATCTCAGTCTCTTTACCCTGCCACAGATGCCCTATTATGGTAGAGGCTTAACAAAACTGGAAATCTGCAAGGATCTGTAGGAATTCTGCAATTTGTGGCTAAATGACACATTTTTCGTTGACTTCTTGCTATTCCAGGTATGTATTTTTCCTAGGAAACATTGCTTGTATCTATTCAACATGGAAAAATGGCTGTTGCAGCTCTGAAACGATCTGTGTGATGCATTTGCTGTTCATCTGCAGGTGCTTCAAGTACAATGTCTACTGCCAGTATTGAACAGATTTTCTAGTAGTTTTGGCAGCTGCTTGTAGAGGGTGAAGCAACAAGAGAGTGCTGGAGAGCATGGGCAGCATGAGGAAGAGGAGCACACAGAACAATATCTGAAATACTGTTTGTTATATGACATTTATTCAAGACAAAAATGTATGGAATCAAGCCCAGACTGATGATTGACAATAACAGTCTAGATCTGGAATGATTAGCAGTACACAAAGTCTGAGATTTATGGATTTCATCATGACGTGAGATACCACTATGAGTGTCCTTAAACTACTTAGCAGTATGTGCTACCACTGTCCAGAATTGCTACCATCTCTAGGTAGCAGCTAAAGTACAGGTAGATAGCCTTTAAGCTCCTGGAGTGGATATATGGATACTGATAGAGAACCTAGTAATCAGCCACTGGTTCGGGAATTTGGAGATCCGAGAATGTGGGAATGTAGAATTACAGTGGATGCTGATAATATTTATACTTTGGCAGACTTCAAGTGAATGACATTGAATCCTTCAAACTCTCACCATTAAATCAAACCCTGGCTTTGATACCACTAATGAAGAAATAAGTTTTGACTTCACATAGAATCACACAGAATCACTAGGTTGGAAGAGACCTTCAAGGTCATCAAGTCCAGCCCAGCCCTAACACCTCAACTAAACCATGGCACTGAGTGCCACATTCAGTCTTTTTTTAAACACATCCAGGGATGGTGACTCCACCACCACTTCCCCAGGCAGATCATTCCAGTATTTTATCGCTCTTTCTGTAAAAAAGTTTTTCCTAATATCCAGCCTATATTTCCCTTGGTGCAGTTTAAGACTGTGTCCTCTGTTCTGTCAGTTGCTGCCTGGAGAAAGACACTAATCCCCACCTGCCTACAGCCACCTTTCAGGGAGTTGTAGAGAGTGATAAGGTCACCTCTGAGTCTCCTTTTCTCCAGGCTAAACAACCCCAGCTCCCTCAGCCATTCCTCACAGGGTTTGTGTTCCAAACCCCTCACTGGCCTCGTTGCCTCCTCTGGACACGCTCAAGTGTCTCAATGTCCTTCCTGAACTGAGGGGCCCAGAACTGGACACAGAATTCAATGTGTGGCCTCACCAGCGCTGAGTACAGGGGGAGAATGACCTCTCTGCTCCTGCTGGCCACACCAGTCCTGATCATGGGCCAGGATGCTTCTGACCTAGACATCTGAGTTCATTAACACAAAGAAATAATTTTCCATTGAACTACAAAGTCCAGCTGACCACAGGAAAAGACGGAATGGTCTGAATTTTTTTTTTCTTATTTCCTTTTTTTTTTTTTAGTACGGAATTTTTTTTAATAAGGAATTCAGTTCTATGCTTTATGGATATTGAAGTTGTGTTATTATTGCTGCTGTCCTGTGAAATTCAGTTGATCTTTCACTCTTAATGAATGGCTTTATTGTTACGCACTTGATTGAGGAAGAGTCATTTAGCTATTACCTGTGTTTGAGGCAACTATACACTTTAGAGACCGTAAGGGAAATGATGCTGTTCCTTAAAACAGAATGGATTTACTGAACAATATTTCTTGGAATTATGGCTGTCTGATGCTTGCTGAAAGAAACAGTTTGCAGAGAAAGCCTTACAGCACTTTGAAAAATTGTATTTGGAGTCTTTCCAAGATTTACAAGTGGTCAGTGAGATACTGATCCAAAATTACAGTCTCCAGTGATAGCTATCAGACATGTTCTGTATTCCTCATTTGAAAAAAAAATAAAATTATTAAAAAAATAAGTAAAATTTATTTAATTTATATTTCAGATTATTGAAAATTAATGAATGAGTTTATGAGTGCTTCCTGGACTATATCATAAACTTATAATACGTGTAAATAGATGCACTTGTCTTATGTAATCACTAGATGCCATTCCTTGATGTCACCCAAATATGATTGCAATGTACTACAAAGTGGAATCTTTATTTTATTTCCTTGTATTGACTATCACTTTTATTCCAAATTTTAATACAGTGAAGACTAGGTCATAAAATAGAGTCTGCAAGACAGGGTTACAACAGTATTAACAGTGAAAATCATTACTATTTTTAAAATAACATCTTGAGATTATCTGAAGAAAATATTTTGTAATTTCATAGCTGCATTTGTGTGTGCTTTAGGGCAAAATAAACCCACAAAATTCTTAAGGAATGCTCAAAATAATTTTTTTTTCATCATAATG